>NW_028167556.1:0-105000 GCF_963513975.1 Fringilla coelebs
ATTCGGCAATTTAAGGCCGCAGGACCCTGAACCATTGTACAGGCTTTTTCCCTGGGAAACAAAACTCAGAAGCCACTGTTCTGGGTGTCAGTTTGCAGGACCCACTTGGCACTCTTAAACCAGATCAAGTTGGAACTGGTGCCACCTTGCGTCTGGGAGGCATCCTGCGAGAGGCGCAATTCCAGGAGGCACCCGGCAATTTAAGGCCGGAGCACCCTGAACCATTGTACAGGCTTTTTCCCTGGGAAACAAAACTCACAAGCCACTGTACTGGGTGTCAGTTTTCAGGACCCACTTGACACTCTTAAACCAGACCAAGTTGGCACTGGTGCCACCTTGCATCTGGGAGGCATCCTGCGAGAGGCCGAATTCCAGGAGGCATTCGGCAATTTAAGGCCGCAGAACTCTGAACAATTGTAAAGGCTTTTTCCCTGGGAAACAAAACTCACAAGCCACTGTTCTGGGTGTCAGTTTTCAGGACCCACTTGGCACTCTCAAACCAGACCAAGTTGGCACTGGTGCCACCTTGCGTCTGAGAGGCATCCTGCGAGAGGTGCAATTCCAGGAGGCACCCGGCAATTTCAGGCCGCAGGACCCTGAACCATTGTACAGGCTTTTTCCCTGGGAAACAAAACTCACAAGCCACTGTTCTGGGTGTCAGTTTTCAGGAACCACTTGGCACTCTTAAACCAGATCAAGTTGGAACTGGTGCCACCTTGCGTCTGGGAGGCATCCTGCGAGAGGCCGAATTCCAGGAGGCACCCGGCAATTTAAGGCCGCAGGACCCTGAACCATTCTACAGGCTTTTTCCCTGGAAAACAAAACTCACAAGCCACTGTTCTGGGTGTCAGTTTTCAGGACCCACTTGGCACTCTCAAACAAGACCAAGTTGGCTCTGGTTCAACCTTGCGTCTGGGAGGAATCCTGCGAGAGGCGGAATTCCAGGGGCACCCGGCAATTTAAGGCCGCAGGACCCTGAACCATTGTACAGGCTTTTTCCCTGGGAAACAAAACTAACAAGCCAATGTTCTGGGTGTCAGTTTTCAGGACCCACTTGGCACTCTAAAACCAGACTAAGTGGGCACCGGAGCAACTTAGCATCTGAGAAACATCCTGCGAGACGTGCAATTCCAGGAGGCACCCGGCAATTTCAGGCCGCAGGACCCTGAACCATTGTACAGGCTTTTTCCCTGGGAAACAAAACTCACAAGTCTCTGTTCTGGGTGTCAGTTTTCAGGACCCACTTGGCACTCTTAAACCAGACCAAGTTGGAACTGGTACCACCTTGCGTCTGGGAGGCATCCTGCGAGAGGCGGATCTCCAGGAGGCACCCGGCAATTGAAGGCCGCAGGCCTCTGAACCATTGTACAGGCTTTTTCCCTGGGAAACAAAACTCACAAGCCACTGTTCTGGGTGTGAGTTTTCAGGACCTACTTGGCACTCTCAAACTAGACCAAGTTGGCACTGGTGTAATTTTGCGTCTAGGAGGCATCCTGCGAGAGGCGGATCTCCAGGAAACACCCGGCAATTTAAGGCCGCAGGACCCTGAACCATTCTACAGGCTTTTTCCCTGGGAAACAAAACTCACAAGCCACTGTTCTGGGTGTCAGTTTCCAGGACCCACTTGGCACTCTTAAACCAGACCAAGTTGGCACTGGTGCCGCCTTGCGTCTGGGAGGCATCCTGCGAGAGGCCGAATTACAGGAGGCACCCGGCAATTTAAGGCCGCAGGACCCTGAACCATTGTACAGGCTTTTTCCCTGGGAAACAAAATTCACAAGCCACTGTTCTGGGTGTCAGTTTTCAGGACCCACTTGACACTCTCAAACCAGACCAAGTTGGTACTGGTGCCACCTTGCGTCTGGGAGGCATCCTGCGAGAGGCGCAATTCCAGGGGCACCCGGCAATTTAAGGCCGCAGGACTCTGAACAATTGTAAAGGCTTTTTCCCTGGGAAACAAAACTCAGAAGCCACTGTTCTGGGTGTCAGTTTGCAGGACCCACTTGGAACACTTAAACCAGACCATGTTGGAACTGGTGCCACCTTGCGTCTGGGAGGCATCCTGCGAGAGGTGCAATTCCAGGAGGCACCCGGCAATTTAAGGCCGCAGGACCCTGAACCTTTGTACAGGCTTTTTCCCTGGGAAACAAAACTCACAAGCCACTGTTCTGGGTGTCAGTTTTCAGGACCCACTTGGCACTCTTAAACGAGACCAAGTTTGAACTGGTGCCACCTTGCGTTTGGGAGGCATCCTGCGAGAGGCCGAATTACAGGAGGCACCCGGCAATTTAAGGCCCCTGGACCATAAACCATTGTACAGGCTTTTTCCCTGGGAAACAAAAGTCAGAAGCCACTGTTCTGGGTGTCAGTTTGCAGGAGCAACCTGGCACTCTCAAAAAAGACCAAGTGTGCCCTGGTGCCACCTGGCGTCTGGGAGGCATCCTGCGAGAGGTGCAATTCCAGGAGGCACCCGGCAATTTCAGGCCGCAGGACCCTGAACCATTCAACAGGGTTTTTCCTTGGGAAACAAAACTCACAAGCCACTGTACTGGGTGTCAGTTTTCAGGACCCACTTGACACTCTCAAACCAGACCAAGTTGGCACTGGTGCCACCTTGCGTCTGGGAGGCATCCTGCGAGAGGCCGAATTACAGGTGGCACCCGGCAATTTAAGGCCTCAGACCCCTGAACCATTGTACAGACTTTTTCCCTGGGAAACAAAACTCACAAGCCACTGTTCTGGGTGTCAGTTTGCAGGAGCAACCTGGCAGTCTCAAAAAAGACCAAGTGTGCCCTGGTGCCGCCTGGCGTCGTGGAGGCATCTTTCGAGAGGTGCAATTCCAGGAGGCACCCGGCAATTTCAGGCCGCAGGACCCTGAAACATTCAACAGGCTTTTTCCTTGGGAAACAAAACTCACAAGCCACTGTACTGGGTGTCAGTTTTCAGGACCCACTTGACACTCTCAAACCAGACCAAGTTGGCACTGGTGCCACCTTGCGTCTGGGAGGCATCCTGCGAGAGGCCGAATTACAGGTGGCACCCGGCAATTTAAGGCCTCAGAACCCTGAACCGTTGTAAAGGCTTTTTCCCTGGGAAACAAAACTCACAAGCCACTGTTCTGGGTGTCAGTTTTCAGGACCCACTTGGCACTCTTAAACCAGACCAAGTTGGAACTGGTGCCACCTTGCGTCTGGGAGGCATCCTGCGAGAGGCCGAATTCCAGGAGGCACCCGGCAATTTAAGGCCGCAGGACCCTGAACCATTCTACAGGCTTTTTCCCTGGGAAACAAAACTCACAAGCCACTGTTCTGGGTGTCAGTTTTCAGGACCCACTTGGAACTCTTAAACCAGACCAAGTTTGAACTGGTGCAGCCTTGCGTCTGGGAGGCATCCTGCGAGAGGCCGAATTACAGGAGGCACCCGGCAATTTAAGGCCCCCAGACCATAAACCATTGTACAGGCTTTTTCCCTGGGAAACAAAACTCACAAGCCACTGTTCTGGGTGTCAGTTTTCAGGACCCACTTGGCACTCTCAAACCAGACCAAGTTGGCTCTGGTTCAACCTTGCGTCTGGGAGGCATCCTGCGAGAGGCGGAATTCCAGGGGCACCCGGCAATTTAAGGCCGCAGGACCCTGAACCATTGTACAGGCTTTTTCCCTGGGAAACAAAACTAACAAGCCAATGTTCTGGGTGTCAGTTTTCAGGACCCACTTGGCATTCTTAAACCAGACCAAGATGGCTCTGGTGCCACCTGGCATCGGGGAGGCATCCTGCGAGAGGCCGAATTCCAGGAGGCACCCGGCAATTTAAGGCCTCAGGCCGCTGAACCACTGTACAGGCTTTTTCCCTGGGAAATAAAACTAACAAACCACGGTTCTGGGTGTCAGTTTTCAGGACCCACTTGGCACTCTCAAACCAGACTAAGTGGGCACCGGTGCCACTTAGCGTCTGAGAAACATCCTGCGAGAGGTGCAATTCCAGGAGGCACCCGGCAATTTAAGGCCGCAGGACCCTGAACCATTGTACAGGCTTTTTCCCTGGGAAACAAAACTCACAAGTCTCTGTTCTGGGTGTCAGTTTTCAGGACCCACTTGGCACTCTTAAACCAGACCAAGTTGGAACTGGTACCACCTTGCGTCTGGGAGGCATCCTGCGAGAGGCGGATCTCCAGGAGGCACCCGGCAATTTAAGGCCGCAGGCCTCTGAACCATTGTACAGGCTTTTTCCCTGGGAAACAAAATTCACAAGCCACTGTTCTGGGTGTGAGTTTTCAGGACCTACTTGGCACTCTCAAACTAGACCAAGTTGGCACTGGTGTAATTTTGCGTCTAGGAGGCATCCTGCGAGAGGCGGATCTCCAGGAGGCACCCGGCAATTTAAGGCCAGAGGACCCTGAACCATTCTACAGGCTTTTTCCCTGGGAAACAAAACTCACAAGCCACTGTTCTGGGTGTCAGTTTCCAGGACCCACTTGGCACTCTTAAACCAGACCAAGTTGGCACTGGTGCCGCCTTGCGTCTGGGAGGCATCCTGCGAGAGGCCGAATTACAGGAGGCACCCGGCAATTTAAGGCCGCAGGACCCTGAACCATTCTACAGGCTTTTTCCCTGGGAAACAAAACTCAGAAGCCACTGTTCTGGGTGTCAGTTTGCAGGACCCACTTGGAACTCTTAAACTAGACCAAGTTGGAACTGGTGCAGCCTTGCGTCTGGGAGGCATCCTGCGAGAGGTGCAATTCCAGGAGGCACCCGGCAATTTAAGGCCGGAGGACCCTGAACCATTCTACAGGCTTTTTCCCTGGGAAACAAAACTCACAAGCCAATGTACTGGGTTTCAGTTTTCAGGACACACTTGACACTCTTAAACCAGACCAAGTTGGCACTGGTGCCACCTTGCGTCTGGGAGGCATCCTGCGAGAGGCCGAATTCCAGGAGGCATTCGGCAATTTAAGGCCGCAGAACTCTGAACAATTGTAAAGGCTTTTTCCCTGGGAAACAAAACTCACAAGCCACTGTTCTGGGTGTTAGTTTTCAGGACCCACTTGGCACTCTAAAACCAGACCAAGTTGGCACTGGTGCCACCTTGCGTCTGGGAGGCATCCTGCGAGAGGCCGAATTCCAGGAGGCACCCGGCAATTTAAGGCCGCAGGACCCTGAACCATTGTACAGGCTTTTTCCCTGGGAAACAAAACTCACAAGTCTCTGTTCTGGGTGTCAGTTTTCAGGACCCACTTGGCACTCTTAAACCAGACCAAGTTGGAACTGGTACAACCTTGCGTCTGGGAGGCATCCTGCGAGAGGCCGAATTACAGGAGGCACCCGGCAATTTAAGGCCTCAGGACCCTGAACCGTTGTAAAGGCATTTTCCCTGGGAAACAAAACTCACAAGTCTCTGTTCTGGGTGTGAGTTTTCAGGACCCACTCGGCACTCTTAAACCAGACCAAGATGGCTCTGGTGCCACCTGGCGTCTGGGAGGCATCCTGCGAGAGGCCGAATTTCAGGAGGCACCCGGCAATTTAAGGCTGCAGCACCCTGAACCATTGTACAGGCTTTTTCCCTGGGAAACAAAATTCACAAGCCACTGTTCTGGGTGTCAGTTTTCAGGACCCACTTGACACTCTCAAACCAGACCAAGTTGGTACTGGTGCCACCTTGCGTCTGGGAGGCATCCTGCGAGAGGCGCAATTCCAGGGGCACCCGGCAATTTAAGGCCGCAAGACTCTGAAGAATTGTACAGGCTTTTTCCCTGGGAAACAAAACTCAGAAGCCAATGTTCTGGGTGTCAGTTTGCAGGACCCACTTGGCACTCTCAAACCAGACCAAGTTGGCACTGGTGTCATTTTGCGTCTGGGAGGCATCCTGCGAAAGGTGCAATTCCAGGAGGCACCCGGCAATTTAAGGCCGAAGGACCCTGAACCATTGTACAGGCTTTTTCCCTGGGAAACAAAACTCAGACGCCACTGTTCTGGGTGTCAGTTTTCAGGACCCACTTGGCACTCTTAAACCAGATCAAGTTGGAACTGGTGCCACCTTGCGTCTGGGAGGCATCCTGCGAGAGGCCGAATTCCAGGAGGCATTCGGCAATTTAAGGCCGCAGAACTCTGAACAATTGTAAAGGCTTTTTCCCTGGGAAACAAAACTCAGAAGCCACTGTTCTGGGTGTCAGTTTGCAGGACCCACTTGGAACTCTTAAACCAGACCAAGTTGGAACTGGTGCAACCTTGCGTCTGGGAGGCATCCTGCGAGAGGCCGAATTACAGGTGGCACCCGGCAATTTAAGGCCTCAGACCCCTGAACCATTGTACAGACTTTTTCCCTGGGAAACAAAACTCACAAGCCACTGTTCTGGGTGTCAGTTTGCAGGAGCAACCTGGCAGTCTCAAAAAAGACCAAGTGTGCCCTGGTGCCGCCTGGCGTCGTGGAGGCATCTTTCGAGAGGTGCAATTCCAGGAGGCACCCGGCAATTTCAGGCCGCAGGACCCTGAAACATTCAACAGGCTTTTTCCTTGGGAAACAAAACTCACAAGCCACTGTACTGGGTGTCAGTTTTCAGGACCCACTTGACACTCTCAAACCAGACCAAGTTGGCACTGGTGCCACCTTGCGTCTGGGAGGCATCCTGCGAGAGGCCGAATTACAGGTTGCACCCGGCAATTTAAGGCCTCAGACCCGTGAACCATTGCACAAACTTTTTCCCTGGGAAACAAAACTCACAAGCCACTGTTCTGGGTGTCAGTTTTCAGGAGCCACTTGACACTCTCAAACCAGACCAAGTTGACACTTGTGCCACCTTGCGTCTGGGAGGCATCCTGCGTAAGGCGCAATTCCAGGAGGCACCCGGCAATTTAAGCCCTCAGAACCCTGAACAATTGTAAAGGCTTTTTCCCTGGGAAACAAAACTCAGAAGCCACTGTTCTGGGTGTCAGTTTTCAGGACCCACTTGGCACTCTTAAACCAGACCAAGTTGGAACTGGTGCCACCTTGCGTCTGGGAGGCATCCTGCGAGAGGCCGAATTCCAGGAGGCACCCGGCAATTTAAGGCCGCAGGACCCTGAACCATTCTACAGGCTTTTTCCCTGGGAAACAAAACTCAGAAGCCACTGTTCTGGGTGTCAGTTTGCAGGACCCACTTGGCACTCTTAAACCAGACCAAGTTTGAACTGGTGCAGCCTTGCGTCTGGGAGGCATCCTGCGAGAGGCCGAATTACAGGAGGCACCCGGCAATTTAAGGCCCCCGGACCATAAACCATTGTACAGGCTTTTTCCCTGGGAAACAAAACTCACAAGCCACTGTTCTGGGTGTCAGTTTTCAGGACCCACTTGGCACTCTCAAACAAGACGAAGTTGGCTCTGGTTCAACCTTGCGTCTGGGAGGCATCCTGCGAGAGGCGGAATTCCAGGGGCACCCGGCAATTTAAGGCCGCAGGACCCTGAACCATTGTACAGGCTTTTTCCCTGGGAAACAAAACTAACAAGCCAATGTTCTGGGTGTCAGTTTTCAGGACCCACTTGGCATTCTTAAACCAGACCAAGATGGCTCTGGTGCCACCTGGCATCGGGGAGGCATCCTGCGAGAGGCCGAATTCCAGGAGGCACCCGGCAATTTAAGGCCTCAGGCCGCTGAACCACTGTACAGGCTTTTTCCCTGGGAAATAAAACTAACAAACCACGGTTCTGGGTGTCAGTTTTCAGGACCCACTTGGCACTCTCAAACCAGACTAAGTGGGCACCGGTGCCACTTAGCGTCTGAGAAACATCCTGCGAGAGGTGCAATTCCAGGAGGCACCCGGCAATTTAAGGCCGCAGGACCCTGAACCATTGTACAGGCTTTTTCCCTGGGAAACAAAACTCACAAGTCTCTGTTCTGGGTGTCAGTTTTCAGGACCCACTTGGCACTCTTAAACCAGACCAAGTTGGAACTGGTACCACCTTGCGTCTGGGAGGCATCCTGCGAGAGGCGGATCTCCAGGAGGCACCCGGCAATTGAAGGCCGCAGGCCTCTGAACCATTGTACAGGCTTTTTCCCTGGGAAAAAAAATTCACAAGCCACTGTTCTGGGTGTGAGTTTTCAGGACCTACTTGGCACTCTCAAACTAGACCAAGTTGGCACTGGTGTAATTTTGCGTCTAGGAGGCATCCTGCGAGAGGCGGATCTCCAGGAGGCACCCGGCAATTTAAGGCCAGAGGACCCTGAACCATTCTACAGGCTTTTTCCCTGGGAAACAAAACTCACAAGCCACTGTTCTGGGTGTCAGTTTCCAGGACCCACTTGGCACTCTTAAACCAGACCAAGTTGGCACTGGTGCCGCCTTGCGTCTGGGAGGCATCCTGCGAGAGGCCGAATTACAGGAGGCACCCGGCAATTTAAGGCCGCAGGACCCTGAACCGTTGTAAAGGCTTTTTCCCTGGGAAACAAAACTCAGAAGCCACTGTTCTGGGTGTCAGTTTGCAGGACCCACTTGGAACTCTTAAACTAGACCAAGTTGGAACTGGTGCAGCCTTGCGTCTGGGAGGCATCCTGCGAGAGGTGCAATTCCAGGAGGCACCCGGCAATTTAAGGCCGGAGGACCCTGAACCATTCTACAGGCTTTTTCCCTGGGAAACAAAACTCACAAGCCAATGTACTGGGTTTCAGTTTTCAGGACACACTTGACACTCTTAAACCAGACCAAGTTGGCACTGGTGCCACCTTGCGTCTGGGAGGCATCCTGCGAGAGGCCGAATTCCAGGAGGCATTCGGCAATTTAAGGCCGCAGAACTCTGAACAATTGTAAAGGCTTTTTCCCTGGGAAACAAAACTCACAAGCCACTGTTCTGGGTGTTAGTTTTCAGGACCCACTTGGCACTCTAAAACCAGACCAAGTTGGCACTGGTGCCACCTTGCGTCTGGGAGGCATCCTGCGAGAGGCCGAATTCCAGGAGGCACCCGGCAATTTAAGGCCGCAGGACCCTGAACCATTGTACAGGCTTTTTCCCTGGGAAACAAAACTCACAAGTCTCTGTTCTGGGTGTCAGTTTTCAGGACCCACTTGGCACTCTTAAACCAGACCAAGTTGGAACTGGTACAACCTTGCGTCTGGGAGGCATCCTGCGAGAGGCCGAATTACAGGAGGCACCCGGCAATTTAAGGCCTCAGGACCCTGAACCGTTGTAAAGGCTTTTTCCCTGGGAAACAAAACTCACAAGCCACTGTTCTGGGTGTCAGTTTTCAGGACCCACTCAGTACTCTTAAACCAGACCAAGATGGCTCTGGTGCCACCTGGCGTCTGGGAGGCATCCTGCGAGAGGCCGAATTTCAGGAGGCACCCGGCAATTTAAGGCTGCAGGACCCTGAACCATTGTACAGGCTTTTTCCCTGGGAAACAAAATTCACAAGCCACTGTTCTGGGTGTCAGTTTTCAGGACCCACTTGACACTCTCAAACCAGACCAAGTTGGTACTGGTGCCACCTTGCGTCTGGGAGGCATCCTGCGAGAGGCGCAATTCCAGGGGCACCCGGCAATTTAAGGCCGCAAGACTCTGAAGAATTGTACAGGCTTTTTCCCTGGGAAACAAAACTCAGAAGCCAATGTTCTGGGTGTCAGTTTGCAGGACCTACTTGGCACTCTCAAACCAGACCAAGTTGGCACTGGTGTCATTTTGCGTCTGGGAGGCATCCTGCGAAAGGCGCAATTCCAGGAGGCACCCGGCAATTTAAGGCCGAAGGACCCTGAACCATTGTACAGGCTTTTTCCCTGGGAAACAAAACTCAGAAGCCACTGTTCTGGGTGTCAGTTTTCAGGACCCACTTGGCACTCTTAAACCAGATCAAGTTGGAACTGGTGCCACCTTGCGTCTGGGAGGCATCCTGCGAGAGGCCGAATTCCAGGAGGCATTCGGCAATTTAAGGCCGCAGAACTCTGAACAATTGTAAAGGCTTTTTCCCTGGGAAACAAAACTCAGAAGCCACTGTTCTGGGTGTCAGTTTGCAGGACCCACTTGGAACTCTTAAACCAGACCAAGTTGGAACTGGTGCAACCTTGCGTCTGGGAGGCATCCTGCGAGAGGCCGAATTACAGGTGGCACCCGGCAATTTAAGGCCTCAGACCCCTGAACCATTGTACAGACTTTTTCCCTGGGAAACAAAACTCACAAGCCACTGTTCTGGGTGTCAGTTTGCAGGAGCAACCTGGCAGTCTCAAAAAAGACCAAGTGTGCCCTGGTGCCGCCTGGCGTCGTGGAGGCATCTTTCGAGAGGTGCAATTCCAGGAGGCACCCGGCAATTTCAGGCCGCAGGACCCTGAAACATTCAACAGGCTTTTTCCTTGGGAAACAAAACTCAAAAGCCACTGTACTGGGTGTCAGTTTTCAGGACCCACTTGACACTCTCAAACCAGACCAAGTTGGCACTGGTGCCACCTTGCGTCTGGGAGGCATCCTGCGAGAGGCCGAATTACAGGTTGCACCCGGCAATTTAAGGCCTCAGACCCGTGAACCATTGTACAAACTTTTTCCCTGGGAAACAAAACTCACAAGCCACTGTTCTGGGTGTCAGTTTTCAGGACCCACTTGGCACTCTCAAACAAGACGAAGTTGGCTCTGGTTCAACCTTGCGTCTGGGAGGCATCCTGCGAGAGGCGGAATTCCAGGGGCACCCGGCAATTTAAGGCCGCAGGACCCTGAACCATTGTACAGGCTTTTTCCCTGGGAAACAAAACTAACAAGCCAATGTTCTGGGTGTCAGTTTTCAGGACCCACTTGGCATTCTTAAACCAGACCAAGATGGCTCTGGTGCCACCTGGCATCGGGGAGGCATCCTGCGAGAGGCCGAATTCCAGGAGGCACCCGGCAATTTAAGGCCTCAGGCCGCTGAACCACTGTACAGGCTTTTTCCCTGGGAAATAAAACTAACAAACCACGGTTCTGGGTGTCAGTTTTCAGGACCCACTTGGCACTCTCAAACCAGACTAAGTGGGCACCGGTGCCACTTAGCGTCTGAGAAACATCCTGCGAGAGGTGCAATTCCAGGAGGCACCCGGCAATTTAAGGCCGCAGGACCCTGAACCATTGTACAGGCTTTTTCCCTGGGAAACAAAACTCACAAGTCTCTGTTCTGGGTGTCAGTTTTCAGGACCCACTTGGCACTCTTAAACCAGACCAAGTTGGAACTGGTACCACCTTGCGTCTGGGAGGCATCCTGCGAGAGGCGGATCTCCAGGAGGCACCCGGCAATTGAAGGCCGCAGGCCTCTGAACCATTGTACAGGCTTTTTCCCTGGGAAAAAAAAATTCACAAGCCACTGTTCTGGGTGTGAGTTTTCAGGACCTACTTGGCACTCTCAAACTAGACCAAGTTGGCACTGGTGTAATTTTGCGTCTAGGAGGCATCCTGCGAGAGGCGGATCTCCAGGAGGCACCCGGCAATTTAAGGCCAGAGGACCCTGAACCATTCTACAGGCTTTTTCCCTGGGAAACAAAACTCACAAGCCACTGTTCTGGGTGTCAGTTTCCAGGACCCACTTGGCACTCTTAAACCAGACCAAGTTGGCACTGGTGCCGCCTTGCGTCTGGGAGGCATCCTGCGAGAGGCCGAATTACAGGAGGCACCCGGCAATTTAAGGCCGCAGGACCCTGAACCGTTGTAAAGGCTTTTTCCCTGGGAAACAAAACTCAGAAGCCACTGTTCTGGGTGTCAGTTTGCAGGACCCACTTGGAACTCTTAAACTAGACCAAGTTGGAACTGGTGCAGCCTTGCGTCTGGGAGGCATCCTGCGAGAGGTGCAATTCCAGGAGGCACCCGGCAATTTAAGGCCGGAGGACCCTGAACCATTCTACAGGCTTTTTCCCTGGGAAACAAAACTCACAAGCCAATGTACTGGGTTTCAGTTTTCAGGACACACTTGACACTCTTAAACCAGACCAAGTTGGCACTGGTGCCACCTTGCGTCTGGGAGGCATCCTGCGAGAGGCCGAATTCCAGGAGGCATTCGGCAATTTAAGGCCGCAGAACTCTGAACAATTGTAAAGGCTTTTTCCCTGGGAAACAAAACTCACAAGCCACTGTTCTGGGTGTTAGTTTTCAGGACCCACTTGGCACTCTAAAACCAGACCAAGTTGGCACTGGTGCCACCTTGCGTCTGGGAGGCATCCTGCGAGAGGCCGAATTCCAGGAGGCACCCGGCAATTTAAGGCCGCAGGACCCTGAACCATTGTACAGGCTTTTTCCCTGGGAAACAAAACTCACAAGTCTCTGTTCTGGGTGTCAGTTTTCAGGACCCACTTGGCACTCTTAAACCAGACCAAGTTGGAACTGGTACAACCTTGCGTCTGGGAGGCATCCTGCGAGAGGCCGAATTACAGGAGGCACCCGGCAATTTAAGGCCTCAGGACCCTGAACCGTTGTAAAGGCTTTTTCCCTGGGAAACAAAACTCACAAGCCACTGTTCTGGGTGTCAGTTTTCAGGACCCACTCAGTACTCTTAAACCAGACCAAGATGGCTCTGGTGCCACCTGGCGTCTGGGAGGCATCCTGCGAGAGGCCGAATTTCAGGAGGCACCCGGCAATTTAAGGCTGCAGGACCCTGAACCATTGTACAGGCTTTTTCCCTGGGAAACAAAATTCACAAGCCACTGTTCTGGGTGTCAGTTTTCAGGACCCACTTGACACTCTCAAACCAGACCAAGTTGGCACTGGTGCCACCTTGCGTCTGGGAGGCATCCTGCGAGAGGCGCAATTCCAGGGGCACCCGGCAATTTAAGGCCGCAAGACTCTGAAGAATTGTACAGGCTTTTTCCCTGGGAAACAAAACTCAGAAGCCAATGTTCTGGGTGTCAGTTTGCAGGACCTACTTGGCACTCTCAAACCAGACCAAGTTGGCACTGGTGTCATTTTGCGTCTGGGAGGCATCCTGCGAAAGGCGCAATTCCAGGAGGCACCCGGCAATTTAAGGCCGAAGGACCCTGAACCATTGTACAGGCTTTTTCCCTGGGAAACAAAACTCAGAAGCCACTGTTCTGGGTGTCAGTTTTCAGGACCCACTTGGCACTCTTAAACCAGATCAAGTTGGAACTGGTGCCACCTTGCGTCTGGGAGGCATCCTGCGAGAGGCCGAATTCCAGGAGGCATTCGGCAATTTAAGACCGCAGAACTCTGAACAATTGTAAAGGCTTTTTCCCTGGGAAACAAAACTCAGAAGCCACTGTTCTGGGTGTCAGTTTGCAGGACCCACTTGGAACTCTTAAACCAGACCAAGTTGGAACTGGTGCAACCTTGCGTCTGGGAGGCATCCTGCGAGAGGTGCAATTCCAGGAGGCACCCGGCAATTTAAGGCCGGAGGACCCTGAACCATTGTACAGGCTTTTTCCTTGGGAAACAAAACTCACAAGCCACTGTTCTGGGTGTCAGTTTTCAGGACCTACTTGGCACTCTTAAACGAGACCAAGTTGGAACTGGTGCCACCTTGCGTTTGGGAGGCATCCTGCGAGAGGCCGAATTACAGGAGGCACCCGGAAATTTAAGGCCCCCGGACCATAAACCATTGTACAGGCTTTTTCCCTGGGAAACAAAACTCAGAAGCCACTGTTCTGGGTGTCAGTTTGCAGGAGCAACCTGGCACTCTCAAAAAAGACCAAGTGTGCCCTGGTGCCACCTGGCGTCTGGGAGGCATCCTGCGAGAGGTGCAATTCCAGGAGGCACCCGGCAATTTCAGGCCGCAGGACCCTGAACCATTCAACAGGCTTTTTCCTTGGGAAACAAAACTCACAAGCCACTGTACTGGGTGTCAGTTTTCAGGACCCACTTGACACTCTCAAACCAGACCAAGTTGGCACTGGTGCCACCTTGCGTCTGGGAGGCATCCTGCGAGAGGCCGAATTACAGGTTGCACCCGGCAATTTAAGGCCTCAGACCCGTGAACCATTGTACAAACTTTTTCCCTGGGAAACAAAACTCACAAGCCACTGTTCTGGGTGTCAGTTTTCAGGAGCCACTTGACACTCTCAAACCAGACCAAGTTGACACTTGTGCCACCTTGCGTCTGGGGGGCATCCTGCGTAAGGCGCAATTCCAGGAGGCACCCGGCAATTTAAGCCCTCAGAACCCTGAACAATTGTAAAGGCTTTTTCCCTGGGAAACAAAACTCAGAAGCCACTGTTCTGGGTGTCAGTTTTCAGGACCCACTTGGCACTCTTAAACCAGACCAAGTTGGAACTGGTGCCACCTTGCGTCTGGGAGGCATCCTGCGAGAGGCCGAATTCCAGGAGGCACCCGGCAATTTAAGGCCGCAGGACCCTGAACCATTCTACAGGCTTTTTCCCTGGGAAACAAAACTCAGAAGCCACTGTTCTGGGTGTCAGTTTTCAGGACCCACTTGGCACTCTTAAACCAGACCAAGTTTGAACTGGTGCAGCCTTGCGTCTGGGAGGCATCCTGCGAGAGGCCGAATTACAGGAGGCACCCGGCAATTTAAGGCCCCCGGACCATAAACCATTGTACAGGCTTTTTCCCTGGGAAACAAAACTCACAAGCCACTGTTCTGGGTGTCAGTTTTCAGGACCCACTTGGCACTCTCAAACAAGACGAAGTTGGCTCTGGTTCAACCTTGCGTCTGGGAGGCATCCTGCGAGAGGCGGAATTCCAGGGGCACCCGGCAATTTAAGGCCGCAGGACCCTGAACCATTGTACAGGCTTTTTCCCTGGGAAACAAAACTAACAAGCCAATGTTCTGGGTGTCAGTTTTCAGGACCCACTTGGCATTCTTAAACCAGACCAAGATGGCTCTGGTGCCACCTGGCATCGGGGAGGCATCCTGCGAGAGGCCGAATTCCAGGAGGCACCCGGCAATTTAAGGCCTCAGGCCGCTGAACCACTGTACAGGCTTTTTCCCTGGGAAATAAAACTAACAAACCACGGTTCTGGGTGTCAGTTTTCAGGACCCACTTGGCACTCTCAAACCAGACTAAGTGGGCACCGGTGCCACTTAGCGTCTGAGAAACATCCTGCGAGAGGTGCAATTCCAGGAGGCACCCGGCAATTTAAGGCCGCAGGACCCTGAACCATTGTACAGGCTTTTTCCCTGGGAAACAAAACTCACAAGTCTCTGTTCTGGGTGTCAGTTTTCAGGACCCACTTGGCACTCTTAAACCAGACCAAGTTGGAACTGGTACCACCTTGCGTCTGGGAGGCATCCTGCGAGAGGCGGATCTCCAGGAGGCACCCGGCAATTGAAGGCCGCAGGCCTCTGAACCATTGTACAGGCTTTTTCCCTGGGAAAAAAAATTCACAAGCCACTGTTCTGGGTGTGAGTTTTCAGGACCTACTTGGCACTCTCAAACTAGACCAAGTTGGCACTGGTGTAATTTTGCGTCTAGGAGGCATCCTGCGAGAGGCGGATCTCCAGGAGGCACCCGGCAATTTAAGGCCAGAGGACCCTGAACCATTCTACAGGCTTTTTCCCTGGGAAACAAAACTCACAAGCCACTGTTCTGGGTGTCAGTTTCCAGGACCCACTTGGCACTCTTAAACCAGACCAAGTTGGCACTGGTGCCGCCTTGCGTCTGGGAGGCATCCTGCGAGAGGCCGAATTACAGGAGGCACCCGGCAATTTAAGGCCGCAGGACCCTGAACCGTTGTAAAGGCTTTTTCCCTGGGAAACAAAACTCAGAAGCCACTGTTCTGGGTGTCAGTTTGCAGGACCCACTTGGAACTCTTAAACTAGACCAAGTTGGAACTGGTGCAGCCTTGCGTCTGGGAGGCATCCTGCGAGAGGTGCAATTCCAGGAGGCACCCGGCAATTTAAGGCCGGAGGACCCTGAACCATTCTACAGGCTTTTTCCCTGGGAAACAAAACTCACAAGCCAATGTACTGGGTTTCAGTTTTCAGGACACACTTGACACTCTTAAACCAGACCAAGTTGGCACTGGTGCCACCTTGCGTCTGGGAGGCATCCTGCGAGAGGCCGAATTCCAGGAGGCATTCGGCAATTTAAGGCCGCAGAATTCTGAACAATTGTAAAGGCTTTTTCCCTGGGAAACAAAACTCACAAGCCACTGTTCTGGGTGTTAGTTTTCAGGACCCACTTGGCACTCTAAAACCAGACCAAGTTGGCACTGGTGCCACCTTGCGTCTGGGAGGCATCCTGCGAGAGGCCGAATTCCAGGAGGCACCCGGCAATTTAAGGCCGCAGGACCCTGAACCATTCTACAGGCTTTTTCCCTGGGAAACAAAACTCACAAGTCTCTGTTCTGGGTGTCAGTTTTCAGGACCCACTTGGCACTCTTAAACCAGACCAAGTTGGAACTGGTACAACCTTGCGTCTGGGAGGCATCCTGCGAGAGGCCGAATTACAGGAGGCACCCGGCAATTTAAGGCCTCAGGACCCTGAACCGTTGTAAAGGCTTTTTCCCTGGGAAACAAAACTCACAAGCCACTGTTCTGGGTGTCAGTTTTCAGGACCCACTCGGTACTCTTAAACCAGACCAAGATGGCTCTGGTGCCACCTGGCGTCTGGGAGGCATCCTGCGAGAGGCCGAATTTCAGGAGGCACCCGGCAATTTAAGGCTGCAGGACCCTGAACCATTGTACAGGCTTTTTCCCTGGGAAACAAAATTCACAAGCCACTGTTCTGGGTGTCAGTTTTCAGGACCCACTTGACACTCTCAAACCAGACCAAGTTGGTACTGGTGCCACCTTGCGTCTGGGAGGCATCCTGCGAGAGGCGCAATTCCAGGGGCACCCGGCAATTTAAGGCCGCAAGACTCTGAAGAATTGTACAGGCTTTTTCCCTGGGAAACAAAACTCAGAAGCCAATGTTCTGGGTGTCAGTTTGCAGGACCTACTTGGCACTCTCAAACCAGACCAAGTTGGCACTGGTGTCATTTTGCGTCTGGGAGGCATCCTGCGAAAGGCGCAATTCCAGGAGGCACCCGGCAATTTAAGGCCGAAGGACCCTGAACCATTGTACAGGCTTTTTCCCTGGGAAACAAAACTCAGAAGCCACTGTTCTGGGTGTCAGTTTTCAGGACCCACTTGGCACTCTTAAACCAGATCAAGTTGGAACTGGTGCCACCTTGCGTCTGGGAGGCATCCTGCGAGAGGCCGAATTCCAGGAGGCATTCGGCAATTTAAGACCGCAGAACTCTGAACAATTGTAAAGGCTTTTTCCCTGGGAAACAAAACTCAGAAGCCACTGTTCTGGGTGTCAGTTTGCAGGACCCACTTGGAACTCTTAAACCAGACCAAGTTGGAACTGGTGCAACCTTGCGTCTGGGAGGCATCCTGCGAGAGGTGCAATTCCAGGAGGCACCCGGCAATTTAAGGCCGGAGGACCCTGAACCATTGTACAGGCTTTTTCCTTGGGAAACAAAACTCACAAGCCACTGTTCTGGGTGTCAGTTTTCAGGACCTACTTGGCACTCTTAAACGAGACCAAGTTGGAACTGGTGCCACCTTGCGTTTGGGAGGCATCCTGCGAGAGGCCGAATTACAGGAGGCACCCGGCAATTTAAGGCCCCCGGACCATAAACCATTGTACAGGCTTTTTCCCTGGGAAACAAAACTCAGAAGCCACTGTTCTGGGTGTCAGTTTGCAGGAGCAACCTGGCACTCTCAAAAAAGACCAAGTGTGCCCTGGTGCCACCTGGCGTCTGGGAGGCATCCTGCGAGAGGTGCAATTCCAGGAGGCACCCGGCAATTTCAGGCCGCAGGACCCTGAACCATTCAACAGGCTTTTTCCTTGGGAAACAAAACTCACAAGCCACTGTACTGGGTGTCAGTTTTCAGGACCCACTTGACACTCTTAAACCAGACCAAGTTGGCACTGGTGCCACCTTGCGTCTGGGAGGCATCCTGCGAGAGGCCGAATTCCAGGAGGCATTCGGCAATTTAAGGCCGCAGAACTCTGAACAATTGTAAAGGCTTTTTCCCTGGGAAACAAAACTCACAAGCCACTGTTCTGGGTGTTAGTTTTCAGGACCCACTTGGCACTCTAAAACCAGACCAAGTTGGCACTGGTGCCACCTTGCGTCTGGGAGGCATCCTGCGAGAGGCCGAATTCCAGGAGGCACCCGGCAATTTAAGGCCGCAGGACCCTGAACCATTCTACAGGCTTTTTCCCTGGGAAACAAAACTCACAAGTCTCTGTTCTGGGTGTCAGTTTTCAGGACCCACTTGGCACTCTTAAACCAGACCAAGTTGGAACTGGTACAACCTTGCGTCTGGGAGGCATCCTGCGAGAGGCCGAATTACAGGAGGCACCCGGCAATTTAAGGCCTCAGGACCCTGAACCGTTGTAAAGGCTTTTTCCCTGGGAAACAAAACTCACAAGCCACTGTTCTGGGTGTCAGTTTTCAGGACCCACTCAGTACTCTTAAACCAGACCAAGATGGCTCTGGTGCCACCTGGCGTCTGGGAGGCATCCTGCGAGAGGCCGAATTTCAGGAGGCACCCGGCAATTTAAGGCTGCAGGACCCTGAACCATTGTACAGGCTTTTTCCCTGGGAAACAAAATTCACAAGCCACTGTTCTGGGTGTCAGTTTTCAGGACCCACTTGACACTCTCAAACCAGACCAAGTTGGCACTGGTGCCACCTTGCGTCTGGGAGGCATCCTGCGAGAGGCGCAATTCCAGGGGCACCCGGCAATTTAAGGCCGCAAGACTCTGAAGAATTGTACAGGCTTTTTCCCTGGGAAACAAAACTCAGAAGCCAATGTTCTGGGTGTCAGTTTGCAGGACCTACTTGGCACTCTCAAACCAGACCAAGTTGGCACTGGTGTCATTTTGCGTCTGGGAGGCATCCTGCGAAAGGCGCAATTCCAGGAGGCACCCGGCAATTTAAGGCCGAAGGACCCTGAACCATTGTACAGGCTTTTTCCCTGGGAAACAAAACTCAGAAGCCACTGTTCTGGGTGTCAGTTTTCAGGACCCACTTGGCACTCTTAAACCAGATCAAGTTGGAACTGGTGCCACCTTGCGTCTGGGAGGCATCCTGCGAGAGGCCGAATTCCAGGAGGCATTCGGCAATTTAAGACCGCAGAACTCTGAACAATTGTAAAGGCTTTTTCCCTGGGAAACAAAACTCAGAAGCCACTGTTCTGGGTGTCAGTTTGCAGGACCCACTTGGAACTCTTAAACCAGACCAAGTTGGAACTGGTGCAACCTTGCGTCTGGGAGGCATCCTGCGAGAGGTGCAATTCCAGGAGGCACCCGGCAATTTAAGGCCGGAGGACCCTGAACCATTGTACAGGCTTTTTCCTTGGGAAACAAAACTCACAAGCCACTGTTCTGGGTGTCAGTTTTCAGGACCTACTTGGCACTCTTAAACGAGACCAAGTTGGAACTGGTGCCACCTTGCGTTTGGGAGGCATCCTGCGAGAGGCCGAATTACAGGAGGCACCCGGAAATTTAAGGCCCCCGGACCATAAACCATTGTACAGGCTTTTTCCCTGGGAAACAAAACTCAGAAGCCACTGTTCTGGGTGTCAGTTTGCAGGAGCAACCTGGCACTCTCAAAAAAGACCAAGTGTGCCCTGGTGCCACCTGGCGTCTGGGAGGCATCCTGCGAGAGGTGCAATTCCAGGAGGCACCCGGCAATTTCAGGCCGCAGGACCCTGAACCATTCAACAGGCTTTTTCCTTGGGAAACAAAACTCACAAGCCACTGTACTGGGTGTCAGTTTTCAGGACCCACTTGACACTCTCAAACCAGACCAAGTTGGCACTGGTGCCACCTTGCGTCTGGGAGGCATCCTGCGAGAGGCCGAATTACAGGTTGCACCCGGCAATTTAAGGCCTCAGACCCGTGAACCATTGTACAAACTTTTTCCCTGGGAAACAAAACTCACAAGCCACTGTTCTGGGTGTCAGTTTTCAGGAGCCACTTGACACTCTCAAACCAGACCAAGTTGACACTTGTGCCACCTTGCGTCTGGGGGGCATCCTGCGTAAGGCGCAATTCCAGGAGGCACCCGGCAATTTAAGCCCTCAGAACCCTGAACAATTGTAAAGGCTTTTTCCCTGGGAAACAAAACTCAGAAGCCACTGTTCTGGGTGTCAGTTTTCAGGACCCACTTGGCACTCTTAAACCAGACCAAGTTGGAACTGGTGCCACCTTGCGTCTGGGAGGCATCCTGCGAGAGGCCGAATTCCAGGAGGCACCCGGCAATTTAAGGCCGCAGGACCCTGAACCATTCTACAGGCTTTTTCCCTGGGAAACAAAACTCAGAAGCCACTGTTCTGGGTGTCAGTTTTCAGGACCCACTTGGCACTCTTAAACCAGACCAAGTTTGAACTGGTGCAGCCTTGCGTCTGGGAGGCATCCTGCGAGAGGCCGAATTACAGGAGGCACCCGGCAATTTAAGGCCCCCGGACCATAAACCATTGTACAGGCTTTTTCCCTGGGAAACAAAACTCACAAGCCACTGTTCTGGGTGTCAGTTTTCAGGACCCACTTGGCACTCTCAAACAAGACGAAGTTGGCTCTGGTTCAACCTTGCGTCTGGGAGGCATCCTGCGAGAGGCGGAATTCCAGGGGCACCCGGCAATTTAAGGCCGCAGGACCCTGAACCATTGTACAGGCTTTTTCCCTGGGAAACAAAACTAACAAGCCAATGTTCTGGGTGTCAGTTTTCAGGACCCACTTGGCATTCTTAAACCAGACCAAGATGGCTCTGGTGCCACCTGGCATCGGGGAGGCATCCTGCGAGAGGCCGAATTCCAGGAGGCACCCGGCAATTTAAGGCCTCAGGCCGCTGAACCACTGTACAGGCTTTTTCCCTGGGAAATAAAACTAACAAACCACGGTTCTGGGTGTCAGTTTTCAGGACCCACTTGGCACTCTCAAACCAGACTAAGTGGGCACCGGTGCCACTTAGCGTCTGAGAAACATCCTGCGAGAAACGCAATTCCAGGAGGCACCCGGCAATTTAAGGCCGCAGGACCCTGAACCATTGTACAGGCTTTTTCCCTGGGAAACAAAACTCACAAGTCTCTGTTCTGGGTGTCAGTTTTCAGGACCCACTTGGCACTCTTAAACCAGACCAAGTTGGAACTGGTACCACCTTGCGTCTGGGAGGCATCCTGCGAGAGGCGGATCTCCAGGAGGCACCCGGCAATTGAAGGCCGCAGGCCTCTGAACCATTGTACAGGCTTTTTCCCTGGGAAAAAAAATTCACAAGCCACTGTTCTGGGTGTGAGTTTTCAGGACCTACTTGGCACTCTCAAACTAGACCAAGTTGGCACTGGTGTAATTTTGCGTCTAGGAGGCATCCTGCGAGAGGCGGATCTCCAGGAGGCACCCGGCAATTTAAGGCCAGAGGACCCTGAACCATTCTACAGGCTTTTTCCCTGGGAAACAAAACTCACAAGCCACTGTTCTGGGTGTCAGTTTCCAGGACCCACTTGGCACTCTTAAACCAGACCAAGTTGGCACTGGTGCCGCCTTGCGTCTGGGAGGCATCCTGCGAGAGGCCGAATTACAGGAGGCACCCGGCAATTTAAGGCCGCAGGACCCTGAACCGTTGTAAAGGCTTTTTCCCTGGGAAACAAAACTCAGAAGCCACTGTTCGGGGTGTCAGTTTGCAGGACCCACTTGGAACTCTTAAACTAGACCAAGT
Source organism: Fringilla coelebs (assembly GCF_963513975.1). Lineage (NCBI taxonomy): Eukaryota > Metazoa > Chordata > Aves > Passeriformes > Fringillidae > Fringilla > Fringilla coelebs. The sequence goes on from NW_028167556.1 coordinate 21,590, forward strand.
TGGAACTGGTGCAGCCTTGCGTCTGGGAGGCATCCTGCGAGAGGTGCAATTCCAGGAGGCACCCGGCAATTTAAGGCCGGAGGACCCTGAACCATTCTACAGGCTTTTTCCCTGGGAAACAAAACTCACAAGCCAATGTACTGGGTTTCAGTTTTCAGGACACACTTGACACTCTTAAACCAGACCAAGTTGGCACTGGTGCCACCTTGCGTCTGGGAGGCATCCTGCGAGAGGCCGAATTCCAGGAGGCATTCGGCAATTTAAGGCCGCAGAACTCTGAACAATTGTAAAGGCTTTTTCCCTGGGAAACAAAACTCACAAGCCACTGTTCTGGGTGTTAGTTTTCAGGACCCACTTGGCACTCTAAAACCAGACCAAGTTGGCACTGGTGCCACCTTGCGTCTGGGAGGCATCCTGCGAGAGGCCGAATTCCAGGAGGCACCCGGCAATTTAAGGCCGCAGGACCCTGAACCATTGTACAGGCTTTTTCCCTGGGAAACAAAACTCACAAGTCTCTGTTCTGGGTGTCAGTTTTCAGGACCCACTTGGCACTCTTAAACCAGACCAAGTTGGAACTGGTACAACCTTGCGTCTGGGAGGCATCCTGCGAGAGGCCGAATTACAGGAGGCACCCGGCAATTTAAGGCCTCAGGACCCTGAACCGTTGTAAAGGCTTTTTCCCTGGGAAACAAAACTCACAAGCCACTGTTCTGGGTGTCAGTTTTCAGGACCCACTCGGTACTCTTAAACCAGACCAAGATGGCTCTGGTGCCACCTGGCGTCTGGGAGGCATCCTGCGAGAGGCCGAATTTCAGGAGGCACCCGGCAATTTAAGGCTGCAGGACCCTGAACCATTGTACAGGCTTTTTCCCTGGGAAACAAAATTCACAAGCCACTGTTCTGGGTGTCAGTTTTCAGGACCCACTTGACACTCTCAAACCAGACCAAGTTGGTACTGGTGCCACCTTGCGTCTGGGAGGCATCCTGCGAGAGGCGCAATTCCAGGGGCACCCGGCAATTTAAGGCCGCAAGACTCTGAAGAATTGTACAGGCTTTTTCCCTGGGAAACAAAACTCAGAAGCCAATGTTCTGGGTGTCAGTTTGCAGGACCTACTTGGCACTCTCAAACCAGACCAAGTTGGCACTGGTGTCATTTTGCGTCTGGGAGGCATCCTGCGAAAGGCGCAATTCCAGGAGGCACCCGGCAATTTAAGGCCGAAGGACCCTGAACCATTGTACAGGCTTTTTCCCTGGGAAACAAAACTCAGAAGCCACTGTTCTGGGTGTCAGTTTTCAGGACCCACTTGGCACTCTTAAACCAGATCAAGTTGGAACTGGTGCCACCTTGCGTCTGGGAGGCATCCTGCGAGAGGCCGAATTCCAGGAGGCATTCGGCAATTTAAGACCGCAGAACTCTGAACAATTGTAAAGGCTTTTTCCCTGGGAAACAAAACTCAGAAGCCACTGTTCTGGGTGTCAGTTTGCAGGACCCACTTGGAACTCTTAAACCAGACCAAGTTGGAACTGGTGCAACCTTGCGTCTGGGAGGCATCCTGCGAGAGGTGCAATTCCAGGAGGCACCCGGCAATTTAAGGCCGGAGGACCCTGAACCATTGTACAGGCTTTTTCCTTGGGAAACAAAACTCACAAGCCACTGTTCTGGGTGTCAGTTTTCAGGACCTACTTGGCACTCTTAAACGAGACCAAGTTGGAACTGGTGCCACCTTGCGTTTGGGAGGCATCCTGCGAGAGGCCGAATTACAGGAGGCACCCGGCAATTTAAGGCCCCCGGACCATAAACCATTGTACAGGCTTTTTCCCTGGGAAACAAAACTCAGAAGCCACTGTTCTGGGTGTCAGTTTGCAGGAGCAACCTGGCACTCTCAAAAAAGACCAAGTGTGCCCTGGTGCCACCTGGCGTCTGGGAGGCATCCTGCGAGAGGTGCAATTCCAGGAGGCACCCGGCAATTTCAGGCCGCAGGACCCTGAACCATTCAACAGGCTTTTTCCTTGGGAAACAAAACTCACAAGCCACTGTACTGGGTGTCAGTTTTCAGGACCCACTTGACACTCTTAAACCAGACCAAGTTGGCACTGGTGCCACCTTGCGTCTGGGAGGCATCCTGCGAGAGGCCGAATTACAGGTTGCACCCGGCAATTTAAGGCCTCAGACCCGTGAACCATTGTACAAACTTTTTCCCTGGGAAACAAAACTCACAAGCCACTGTTCTGGGTGTCAGTTTTCAGGAGCCACTTGACACTCTCAAACCAGACCAAGTTGACACTTGTGCCACCTTGCGTCTGGGAGGCATCCTGCGTAAGGCGCAATTCCAGGAGGCACCCGGCAATTTAAGCCCTCAGAACCCTGAACAATTGTAAAGGCTTTTTCCCTGGGAAACAAAACTCAGAAGCCACTGTTCTGGGTGTCAGTTTTCAGGACCCACTTGGCACTCTTAAACCAGACCAAGTTGGAACTGGTGCCACCTTGCGTCTGGGAGGCATCCTGCGAGAGGCCGAATTCCAGGAGGCACCCGGCAATTTAAGGCCGCAGGACCCTGAACCATTCTACAGGCTTTTTCCCTGGGAAACAAAACTCAGAAGCCACTGTTCTGGGTGTCAGTTTTCAGGACCCACTTGGCACTCTTAAACCAGACCAAGTTTGAACTGGTGCAGCCTTGCGTCTGGGAGGCATCCTGCGAGAGGCCGAATTACAGGAGGCACCCGGCAATTTAAGGCCCCCGGACCATAAACCATTGTACAGGCTTTTTCCCTGGGAAACAAAACTCACAAGCCACTGTTCTGGGTGTCAGTTTTCAGGACCCACTTGGCACTCTCAAACAAGACGAAGTTGGCTCTGGTTCAACCTTGCGTCTGGGAGGCATCCTGCGAGAGGCGGAATTCCAGGGGCACCCGGCAATTTAAGGCCGCAGGACCCTGAACCATTGTACAGGCTTTTTCCCTGGGAAACAAAACTAACAAGCCAATGTTCTGGGTGTCAGTTTTCAGGACCCACTTGGCATTCTTAAACCAGACCAAGATGGCTCTGGTGCCACCTGGCATCGGGGAGGCATCCTGCGAGAGGCCGAATTCCAGGAGGCACCCGGCAATTTAAGGCCTCAGGCCGCTGAACCACTGTACAGGCTTTTTCCCTGGGAAATAAAACTAACAAACCACGGTTCTGGGTGTCAGTTTTCAGGACCCACTTGGCACTCTCAAACCAGACTAAGTGGGCACCGGTGCCACTTAGCGTCTGAGAAACATCCTGCGAGAGGTGCAATTCCAGGAGGCACCCGGCAATTTAAGGCCGCAGGACCCTGAACCATTGTACAGGCTTTTTCCCTGGGAAACAAAACTCACAAGTCTCTGTTCTGGGTGTCAGTTTTCAGGACCCACTTGGCACTCTTAAACCAGACCAAGTTGGAACTGGTACCACCTTGCGTCTGGGAGGCATCCTGCGAGAGGCGGATCTCCAGGAGGCACCCGGCAATTGAAGGCCGCAGGCCTCTGAACCATTGTACAGGCTTTTTCCCTGGGAAACAAAACTCACAAGTCTCTGTTCTGGGTGTGAGTTTTCAGGACCTACTTGGCACTCTCAAACTAGACCAAGTTGGCACTGGTGTAATTTTGCGTCTAGGAGGCATCCTGCGAGAGGCGGATCTCCAGGAGGCACCTGGCAATTTAAGGCCAGAGGACCCTGAACCATTGTAAAGGCTTTTTCCCTGGGAAACAAAACTCACAAGCCACTGTTCTGGGTGTCAGTTTTCAGGACCCACTCGGTACTCTTAAACCAGACCAAGATGGCTCTGGTGCCACCTGGCGTCTGGGAGGCATCCTGCGAGAGGCCGAATTTCAGGAGGCACCCGGCAATTTAAGGCTGCAGGACCCTGAACCATTGTACAGGCTTTTTCCCTGGGAAACAAAATTCACAAGCCACTGTTCTGGGTGTCAGTTTTCAGGACCCACTTGACACTCTCAAACCAGACCAAGTTGGTACTGGTGCCACCTTGCGTCTGGGAGGCATCCTGCGAGAGGCGCAATTCCAGGGGCACCCGGCAATTTAAGGCCGCAAGACTCTGAAGAATTGTACAGGCTTTTTCCCTGGGAAACAAAACTCAGAAGCCAATGTTCTGGGTGTCAGTTTTCAGGACCTACTTGGCACTCTCAAACCAGACCAAGTTGGCACTGGTGTCATTTTGCGTCTGGGAGGCATCCTGCGAAAGGCGCAATTCCAGGAGGCACCCGGCAATTTAAGGCCGAAGGACCCTGAACCATTGTACAGGCTTTTTCCCTGGGAAACAAAACTCAGAAGCCACTGTTCTGGGTGTCAGTTTTCAGGACCCACTTGGCACTCTTAAACCAGATCAAGTTGGAACTGGTGCCACCTTGCGTCTGGGAGGCATCCTGCGAGAGGCCGAATTCCAGGAGGCATTCGGCAATTTAAGACCGCAGAACTCTGAACAATTGTAAAGGCTTTTTCCCTGGGAAACAAAACTCAGAAGCCACTGTTCTGGGTGTCAGTTTGCAGGACCCACTTGGAACTCTTAAACCAGACCAAGTTGGAACTGGTGCAACCTTGCGTCTGGGAGGCATCCTGCGAGAGGTGCAATTCCAGGAGGCACCCGGCAATTTAAGGCCGGAGGACCCTGAACCATTGTACAGGCTTTTTCCTTGGGAAACAAAACTCACAAGCCACTGTACTGGGTGTCAGTTTTCAGGACCCACTTGACACTCTCAAACCAGACCAAGTTGGCACTGGTGCCACCTTGCGTCTGGGAGGCATCCTGCGAGAGGCCGAATTACAGGTTGCACCCGGCAATTTAAGGCCTCAGACCCGTGAACCATTGTACAAACTTTTTCCCTGGGAAACAAAACTCACAAGCCACTGTTCTGGGTGTCAGTTTTCAGGAGCCACTTGACACTCTCAAACCAGACCAAGTTGACACTTGTGCCACCTTGCGTCTGGGAGGCATCCTGCGTAAGGCGCAGTTCCAGGAGGCACCCGGCAATTTAAGCCCTCAGAGCCCTGAACAATTGTAAAGGCTTTTTCCCTGGGAAACAAAACTCAGAAGCCACTGTTCTGGGTGTCAGTTTTCAGGACCCACTTGGCACTCTTAAACCAGACCAAGTTGGAACTGGTGCCACCTTGCGTCTGGGAGGCATCCTGCGAGAGGCCGAATTCCAGGAGGCACCCGGCAATTTAAGGCCGCAGGACCCTGAACCATTCTACAGGCTTTTTCCCTGGGAAACAAAACTCAGAAGCCACTGTTCTGGGTGTCAGTTTTCAGGACCCACTTGGCACTCTTAAACCAGACCAAGTTTGAACTGGTGCAGCCTTGCGTCTGGGAGGCATCCTGCGAGAGGCCGAATTACAGGAGGCACCCGGCAATTTAAGGCCCCCGGACCATAAACCATTGTACAGGCTTTTTCCCTGGGAAACAAAACTCAAGAGCCACTGTTCTGGGTGTCAGTTTTCAGGACCCACTTGGCACTCTCAAACAAGACGAAGTTGGCTCTGGTTCAACCTTGCGTCTGGGAGGCATCCTGCGAGAGGCGGAATTCCAGGGGCACCCGGCAATTTAAGGCCGCAGGACCCTGAACCATTGTACAGGCTTTTTCCCTGGGAAACAAAACTAACAAGCCAATGTTCTGGGTGTCAGTTTTCAGGACCCACTTGGCATTCTTAAACCAGACCAAGTTGGAACTGGTACCACCTTGCGTCTGGGAGGCATCCTGCGAGAGGCGGATCTCCAGGAGGCACCCGGCAATTGAAGGCCGCAGGCCTCTGAACCATTGTACAGGCTTTTTCCCTGGGAAAAAAAATTCACAAGCCACTGTTCTGGGTGTGAGTTTTCAGGACCTACTTGGCACTCTCAAACTAGACCAAGTTGGCACTGGTGTAATTTTGCGTCTAGGAGGCATCCTGCGAGAGGCGGATCTCCAGGAGGCACCCGGCAATTTAAGGCCAGAGGACCCTGAACCATTCTACAGGCTTTTTCCCTGGGAAACAAAACTCACAAGCCACTGTTCTGGGTGTCAGTTTCCAGGACCCACTTGGCACTCTTAAACCAGACCAAGTTGGCACTGGTGCCGCCTTGCGTCTGGGAGGCATCCTGCGAGAGGCCGAATTACAGGAGGCACCCGGCAATTTAAGGCCGCAGGACCCTGAACCGTTGTAAAGGCTTTTTCCCTGGGAAACAAAACTCAGAAGCCACTGTTCTGGGTGTCAGTTTGCAGGACCCACTTGGAACTCTTAAACTAGACCAAGTTGGAACTGGTGCAGCCTTGCGTCTGGGAGGCATCCTGCGAGAGGTGCAATTCCAGGAGGCACCCGGCAATTTAAGGCCGGAGGACCCTGAACCATTCTACAGGCTTTTTCCCTGGGAAACAAAACTCACAAGCCAATGTACTGGGTTTCAGTTTTCAGGACACACTTGACACTCTTAAACCAGACCAAGTTGGCACTGGTGCCACCTTGCGTCTGGGAGGCATCCTGCGAGAGGCCGAATTACAGGAGGCACCCGGCAATTTAAGGCCTCAGGACCCTGAACCGTTGTAAAGGCTTTTTCCCTGGGAAACAAAACTCACAAGCCACTGTTCTGGGTGTCAGTTTTCAGGACCCACTCGGTACTCTTAAACCAGACCAAGATGGCTCTGGTGCCACCTTGCGTCTGGGAGGCATCCTGCGAGAGGCCGAATTTCAGGAGGCACCCGGCAATTTAAGGCTGCAGGACCCTGAACCATTGTACAGGCTTTTTCCCTGGGAAACAAAATTCACAAGCCACTGTTCTGGGTGTCAGTTTTCAGGACCCACTTGACACTCTCAAACCAGACCAAGTTGGTACTGGTGCCACCTTGCGTCTGGGAGGCATCCTGCGAGAGGCGCAATTCCAGGGGCACCCGGCAATTTAAGGCCGCAAGACTCTGAAGAATTGTACAGGCTTTTTCCCTGGGAAACAAAACTCAGAAGCCAATGTTCTGGGTGTCAGTTTGCAGGACCTACTTGGCACTCTCAAACCAGACCAAGTTGGCACTGGTGTCATTTTGCGTCTGGGAGGCATCCTGCGAAAGGCGCAATTCCAGGAGGCACCCGGCAATTTAAGGCCGAAGGACCCTGAACCATTGTACAGGCTTTTTCCCTGGGAAACAAAACTCAGAAGCCACTGTTCTGGGTGTCAGTTTTCAGGACCCACTTGGCACTCTTAAACCAGATCAAGTTGGAACTGGTGCCACCTTGCGTCTGGGAGGCATCCTGCGAGAGGCCGAATTCCAGGAGGCATTCGGCAATTTAAGACCGCAGAACTCTGAACAATTGTAAAGGCTTTTTCCCTGGGAAACAAAACTCAGAAGCCACTGTTCTGGGTGTCAGTTTGCAGGACCCACTTGGAACTCTTAAACCAGACCAAGTTGGAACTGGTGCAACCTTGCGTCTGGGAGGCATCCTGCGAGAGGTGCAATTCCAGGAGGCACCCGGCAATTTAAGGCCGGAGGACCCTGAACCATTGTACAGGCTTTTTCCTTGGGAAACAAAACTCACAAGCCACTGTTCTGGGTGTCAGTTTTCAGGACCTACTTGGCACTCTTAAACGAGACCAAGTTGGAACTGGTGCCACCTTGCGTTTGGGAGGCATCCTGCGAGAGGCCGAATTACAGGAGGCACCCGGCAATTTAAGGCCCCCGGACCATAAACCATTGTACAGGCTTTTTCCCTGGGAAACAAAACTCAGAAGCCACTGTTCTGGGTGTCAGTTTGCAGGAGCAACCTGGCACTCTCAAAAAAGACCAAGTGTGCCCTGGTGCCACCTGGCGTCTGGGAGGCATCCTGCGAGAGGTGCAATTCCAGGAGGCACCCGGCAATTTCAGGCCGCAGGACCCTGAACCATTCAACAGGCTTTTTCCTTGGGAAACAAAACTCACAAGCCACTGTACTGGGTGTCAGTTTTCAGGACCCACTTGACACTCTCAAACCAGACCAAGTTGGCACTGGTGCCACCTTGCGTCTGGGAGGCATCCTGCGAGAGGCCGAATTACAGGTTGCACCCGGCAATTTAAGGCCTCAGACCCGTGAACCATTGTACAAACTTTTTCCCTGGGAAACAAAACTCACAAGCCACTGTTCTGGGTGTCAGTTTTCAGGAGCCACTTGACACTCTCAAACCAGACCAAGTTGACACTTGTGCCACCTTGCGTCTGGGAGGCATCCTGCGTAAGGCGCAATTCCAGGAGGCACCCGGCAATTTAAGCCCTCAGAACCCTGAACAATTGTAAAGGCTTTTTCCCTGGGAAACAAAACTCAGAAGCCACTGTTCTGGGTGTCAGTTTTCAGGACCCACTTGGCACTCTTAAACCAGACCAAGTTGGAACTGGCGCCACCTTGCGTCTGGGAGGCATCCTGCGAGAGGCCGAATTCCAGGAGGCACCCGGCAATTTAAGGCCGCAGGACCCTGAACCATTCTACAGGCTTTTTCCCTGGGAAACAAAACTCAGAAGCCACTGTTCTGGGTGTCAGTTTTCAGGACCCACTTGGCACTCTTAAACCAGACCAAGTTTGAACTGGTGCAGCCTTGCGTCTGGGAGGCATCCTGCGAGAGGCCGAATTACAGGAGGCACCCGGCAATTTAAGGCCCCCGGACCATAAACCATTGTACAGGCTTTTTCCCTGGGAAACAAAACTCACAAGCCACTGTTCTGGGTGTCAGTTTTCAGGACCCACTTGGCACTCTCAAACAAGACGAAGTTGGCTCTGGTTCAACCTTGCGTCTGGGAGGCATCCTGCGAGAGGCGGAATTCCAGGGGCACCCGGCAATTTAAGGCCGCAGGACCCTGAACCATTGTACAGGCTTTTTCCCTGGGAAACAAAACTAACAAGCCAATGTTCTGGGTGTCAGTTTTCAGGACCCACTTGGCATTCTTAAACCAGACCAAGATGGCTCTGGTGCCACCTGGCATCGGGGAGGCATCCTGCGAGAGGCCGAATTCCAGGAGGCACCCGGCAATTTAAGGCCTCAGGCCGCTGAACCACTGTACAGGCTTTTTCCCTGGGAAATAAAACTAACAAACCACGGTTCTGGGTGTCAGTTTTCAGGACCCACTTGGCACTCTCAAACCAGACTAAGTGGGCACCGGTGCCACTTAGCGTCTGAGAAACATCCTGCGAGAGGTGCAATTCCAGGAGGCACCCGGCAATTTAAGGCCGCAGGACCCTGAACCATTGTACAGGCTTTTTCCCTGGGAAACAAAACTCACAAGTCTCTGTTCTGGGTGTCAGTTTTCAGGACCCACTTGGCACTCTTAAACCAGACCAAGTTGGAACTGGTACCACCTTGCGTCTGGGAGGCATCCTGCGAGAGGCGGATCTCCAGGAGGCACCCGGCAATTGAAGGCCGCAGGCCTCTGAACCATTGTACAGGCTTTTTCCCTGGGAAAAAAAATTCACAAGCCACTGTTCTGGGTGTGAGTTTTCAGGACCTACTTGGCACTCTCAAACTAGACCAAGTTGGCACTGGTGTAATTTTGCGTCTAGGAGGCATCCTGCGAGAGGCGGATCTCCAGGAGGCACCCGGCAATTTAAGGCCAGAGGACCCTGAACCATTCTACAGGCTTTTTCCCTGGGAAACAAAACTCACAAGCCACTGTTCTGGGTGTCAGTTTCCAGGACCCACTTGGCACTCTTAAACCAGACCAAGTTGGCACTGGTGCCGCCTTGCGTCTGGGAGGCATCCTGCGAGAGGCCGAATTACAGGAGGCACCCGGCAATTTAAGGCCGCAGGACCCTGAACCGTTGTAAAGGCTTTTTCCCTGGGAAAAAAAACTCACAATCCACTGTTCTGGGTGTCAGTTTGCAGGACCCACTTGGAACTCTTAAACTAGACCAAGTTGGAACTGGTGCAGCCTTGCGTCTGGGAGGCATCCTGCGAGAGGTGCAATTCCAGGAGGCACCCGGCAATTTAAGGCCGGAGGACCCTGAACCATTCTACAGGCTTTTTCCCTGGGAAACAAAACTCACAAGCCAATGTACTGGGTTTCAGTTTTCAGGACACACTTGACACTCTTAAACCAGACCAAGTTGGCACTGGTGCCACCTTGCGTCTGGGAGGCATCCTGCGAGAGGCCGAATTCCAGGAGGCATTCGGCAATTTAAGGCCGCAGAACTCTGAACAATTGTAAAGGCTTTTTCCCTGGGAAACAAAACTCACAAGCCACTGTTCTGGGTGTTAGTTTTCAGGACCCACTTGGCACTCTAAAACCAGACCAAGTTGGCACTGGTGCCACCTTGCGTCTGGGAGGCATCCTGCGAGAGGCCGAATTCCAGGAGGCACCCGGCAATTTAAGGCCGCAGGACCCTGAACCATTGTACAGGCTTTTTCCCTGGGAAACAAAACTCACAAGTCTCTGTTCTGGGTGTCAGTTTTCAGGACCCACTTGGCACTCTTAAACCAGACCAAGTTGGAACTGGTACAACCTTGCGTCTGGGAGGCATCCTGCGAGAGGCCGAATTACAGGAGGCACCCGGCAATTTAAGGCCTCAGGACCCTGAACCGTTGTAAAGGCTTTTTCCCTGGGAAACAAAACTCACAAGCCACTGTTCTGGGTGTCAGTTTTCAGGACCCACTCGGTACTCTTAAACCAGACCAAGATGGCTCTGGTGCCACCTGGCGTCTGGGAGGCATCCTGCGAGAGGCCGAATTTCAGGAGGCACCCGGCAATTTAAGGCTGCAGGACCCTGAACCATTGTACAGGCTTTTTCCCTGGGAAACAAAATTCACAAGCCACTGTTCTGGGTGTCAGTTTTCAGGACCCACTTGACACTCTCAAACCAGACCAAGTTGGTACTGGTGCCACCTTGCGTCTGGGAGGCATCCTGCGAGAGGCGCAATTCCAGGGGCACCCGGCAATTTAAGGCCGCAAGACTCTGAAGAATTGTACAGGCTTTTTCCCTGGGAAACAAAACTCAGAAGCCAATGTTCTGGGTGTCAGTTTGCAGGACCTACTTGGCACTCTCAAACCAGACCAAGTTGGCACTGGTGTCATTTTGCGTCTGGGAGGCATCCTGCGAAAGGCGCAATTCCAGGAGGCACCCGGCAATTTAAGGCCGAAGGACCCTGAACCATTGTACAGGCTTTTTCCCTGGGAAACAAAACTCAGAAGCCACTGTTCTGGGTGTCAGTTTTCAGGACCCACTTGGCACTCTTAAACCAGATCAAGTTGGAACTGGTGCCACCTTGCGTCTGGGAGGCATCCTGCGAGAGGCCGAATTCCAGGAGGCATTCGGCAATTTAAGACCGCAGAACTCTGAACAATTGTAAAGGCTTTTTCCCTGGGAAACAAAACTCAGAAGCCACTGTTCTGGGTGTCAGTTTGCAGGACCCACTTGGAACTCTTAAACCAGACCAAGTTGGAACTGGTGCAACCTTGCGTCTGGGAGGCATCCTGCGAGAGGTGCAATTCCAGGAGGCACCCGGCAATTTAAGGCCGGAGGACCCTGAACCATTGTACAGGCTTTTTCCTTGGGAAACAAAACTCACAAGCCACTGTTCTGGGTGTCAGTTTTCAGGACCTACTTGGCACTCTTAAACGAGACCAAGTTGGAACTGGTGCCACCTTGCGTTTGGGAGGCATCCTGCGAGAGGCCGAATTACAGGAGGCACCCGGCAATTTAAGGCCCCCGGACCATAAACCATTGTACAGGCTTTTTCCCTGGGAAACAAAACTCAGAAGCCACTGTTCTGGGTGTCAGTTTGCAGGAGCAACCTGGCACTCTCAAAAAAGACCAAGTGTGCCCTGGTGCCACCTGGCGTCTGGGAGGCATCCTGCGAGAGGTGCAATTCCAGGAGGCACCCGGCAATTTCAGGCCGCAGGACCCTGAACCATTCAACAGGCTTTTTCCTTGGGAAACAAAACTCACAAGCCACTGTACTGGGTGTCAGTTTTCAGGACCCACTTGACACTCTCAAACCAGACCAAGTTGGCACTGGTGCCACCTTGCGTCTGGGAGGCATCCTGCGAGAGGCCGAATTACAGGAGGCACCCGGCAATTTAAGGCCGCAGATCTCTCAACAATTGTAAAGGCTTTTTCCCTGGGAAACAAAACTAACAAGCCAATGTTCTGGGTGTCAGTTTTCAGGACCCACTTGGCAGTCTTAAACCAGACCAAGATGGCTCTGGTGCCACCTGGCATCTGGGAGGCATCCTGCGAGAGGCCGAATTCCAGGAGGCACCCGGCAATTTAAGGCCTCAGGCCGCTGAACCACTGTACAGGCTTTTTCCCTGGGAAATAAAACTAACAAACCACGGTTCTGGGTGTCAGTTTTCAGGACCCACTTGGCACTCTCAAACCAGACTAAGTGGGCACCGGTGCCACTTAGCGTCTGAGAAACATCCTGCGAGAGGTGCAATTCCAGGAGGCACCCGGCAATTTAAGGCCGCAGGACCCTGAACCATTGTACAGGCTTTTTCCCTGGGAAACAAAACTCACAAGTCTCTGTTCTGGGTGTCAGTTTTCAGGACCCACTTGGCACTCTTAAACCAGACCAAGTTGGAACTGGTACCACCTTGCGTCTGGGAGGCATCCTGCGAGAGGCGGATCTCCAGGAGGCACCCGGCAATTGAAGGCCGCAGGCCTCTGAACCATTGTACAGGCTTTTTCCCTGGGAAAAAAAATTCACAAGCCACTGTTCTGGGTGTGAGTTTTCAGGACCTACTTGGCACTCTCAAACTAGACCAAGTTGGCACTGGTGTAATTTTGCGTCTAGGAGGCATCCTGCGAGAGGCGGATCTCCAGGAGGCACCCGGCAATTTAAGGCCGCAGGACCCTGAACCATTGTACAGGCTTTTTCCCTGGGAAACAAAACTCACAAGTCTCTGTTCTGGGTGTCAGTTTTCAGGACCCACTTGGCACTCTTAAACCAGACCAAGTTGGAACTGGTACCACCTTGCGTCTGGGAGGCATCCTGCGAGAGGCGGATCTCCAGGAGGCACCCGGCAATTGAAGGCCGCAGGCCTCTGAACCATTGTACAGGCTTTTTCCCTGGGAAACAAAATTCACAAGCCACTGTTCTGGGTGTGAGTTTTCAGGACCTACTTGGCACTCTCAAACTAGACCAAGTTGGCACTGGTGTAATTTTGCGTCTAGGAGGCATCCTGCGAGAGGCGGATCTCCAGGAGGCACCCGGCAATTTAAGGCCAGAGGACCCTGAACCATTCTACAGGCTTTTTCCCTGGGAAACAAAACTCACAAGCCACTGTTCTGGGTGTCAGTTTCCAGGACCCACTTGGCACTCTTAAACCAGACCAAGTTGGCACTGGTGCCGCCTTGCGTCTGGGAGGCATCCTGCGAGAGGCCGAATTACAGGAGGCACCCGGCAATTTAAGGCCGCAGGACCCTGAACCGTTGTAAAGGCTTTTTCCCTGGGAAACAAAACTCAGAAGCCACTGTTCTGGGTGTCAGTTTGCAGGACCCACTTGGAACTCTTAAACTAGACCAAGTTGGAACTGGTGCAGCCTTGCGTCTGGGAGGCATCCTGCGAGAGGTGCAATTCCAGGAGGCACCCGGCAATTTAAGGCCGGAGGACCCTGAACCATTCTACAGGCTTTTTCCCTGGGAAACAAAACTCACAAGCCAATGTACTGGGTTTCAGTTTTCAGGACACACTTGACACTCTTAAACCAGACCAAGTTGGCACTGGTGCCACCTTGCGTCTGGGAGGCATCCTGCGAGAGGCCGAATTCCAGGAGGCATTCGGCAATTTAAGGCCGCAGAACTCTGAACAATTGTAAAGGCTTTTTCCCTGGGAAACAAAACTCACAAGCCACTGTTCTGGGTGTTAGTTTTCAGGACCCACTTGGCACTCTAAAACCAGACCAAGTTGGCACTGGTGCCACCTTGCGTCTGGGAGGCATCCTGCGAGAGGTGCAATTCCAGGAGGCACCCGGCAATTTAAGGCCGCAGGACCCTGAACCATTGTACAGGCTTTTTCCCTGGGAAACAAAACTCACAAGTCTCTGCTCTGGGTGTCAGTTTTCAGGACCCACTTGGCACTCTTAAACCAGACCAAGTTGGAACTGGTACAACCTTGCGTCTGGGAGGCATCCTGCGAGAGGCCGAATTACAGGAGGCACCCGGCAATTTAAGGCCTCAGGACCCTGAACCGTTGTAAAGGCTTTTTCCCTGGGAAACAAAACTCACAAGCCACTGTTCTGGGTGTCAGTTTTCAGGACCCACTCGGTACTCTTAAACCAGACCAAGATGGCTCTGGTGCCACCTGGCGTCTGGGAGGCATCCTGCGAGAGGCCGAATTTCAGGAGGCACCCGGCAATTTAAGGCTGCAGGACCCTGAACCATTGTACAGGCTTTTTCCCTGGGAAACAAAATTCACAAGCCACTGTTCTGGGTGTCAGTTTTCAGGACCCACTTGACACTCTCAAACCAGACCAAGTTGGTACTGGTGCCACCTTGCGTCTGGGAGGCATCCTGCGAGAGGCGCAATTCCAGGGGCACCCGGCAATTTAAGGCCGCAAGACTCTGAAGAATTGTACAGGCTTTTTCCCTGGGAAACAAAACTCAGAAGCCAATGTTCTGGGTGTCAGTTTGCAGGACCCACTTGGCACTCTCAAACCAGACCAAGTTGGCACTGGTGTCATTTTGCGTCTGGGAGGCATCCTGCGAAAGGCGCAATTCCAGGAGGCACCCGGCAATTTAAGGCCGAAGGACCCTGAACCATTGTACAGGCTTTTTCCCTGGGAAACAAAACTCAGAAGCCACTGTTCTGGGTGTCAGTTTTCAGGACCCACTTGGCACTCTTAAACCAGATCAAGTTGGAACTGGTGCCACCTTGCGTCTGGGAGGCATCCTGCGAGAGGCCGAATTCCAGGAGGCATTCGGCAATTTAAGACCGCAGAACTCTGAACAATTGTAAAGGCTTTTTCCCTGGGAAACAAAACTCAGAAGCCACTGTTCTGGGTGTCAGTTTGCAGGACCCACTTGGAACTCTTAAACCAGACCAAGTTGGAACTGGTGCAACCTTGCGTCTGGGAGGCATCCTGCGAGAGGTGCAATTCCAGGAGGCACCCGGCAATTTAAGGCCGGAGGACCCTGAACCATTGTACAGGCTTTTTCCTTGGGAAACAAAACTCACAAGCCACTGTTCTGGGTGTCAGTTTTCAGGACCCACTTGGCACTCTTAAACGAGACCAAGTTGGCACTGGTGCCACCTTGCGTCTGGGAGGCATCCTGCGAGAGGCCGAATTACAGGAGGCACCCGGCAATTTAAGGCCGCAGATCTCTCAACAATTGTAAAGGCTTTTTCCCTGGGAAACAAAACTAACAAGCCAATGTTCTGGGTGTCAGTTTTCAGGACCCACTTGGCAGTCTTAAACCAGACCAAGATGGCTCTGGTGCCACCTGGCATCTGGGAGGCATCCTGCGAGAGGCCGAATTCCAGGAGGCACCCGGCAATTTAAGGCCTCAGGCCTCTGAACCACTGTACAGGCTTTTTCCCTGGGAAATAAAACTAACAAACCACGGTTCTGGGTGTCAGTTTTCAGGACCCACTTGGCACTCTCAAACCAGACTAAGTGGGCACCGGTGCCACTTAGCGTCTGAGAAACATCCTGCGAGAGGTGCAATTCCAGGAGGCACCCGGCAATTTAAGGCCGCAGGACCCTGAACCATTGTACAGGCTTTTTCCCTGGGAAACAAAACTCACAAGTCTCTGTTCTGGGTGTCAGTTTTCAGGACCCACTTGGCACTCTTAAACCAGACCAAGTTGGAACTGGTACCACCTTGCGTCTGGGAGGCATCCTGCGAGAGGCCGAATTACAGGAGGCACCCGGCAATTTAAGGCCCCTGGACCATAAACCATTGTACAGGCTTTTTCCCTGGGAAACAAAATTCACAAGCCACTGTTCTGGGTGTGAGTTTTCAGGACCTACTTGGCACTCTCAAACTAGACCAAGTTGGCACTGGTGTAATTTTGCGTCTAGGAGGCATCCTGCGAGAGGCGGATCTCCAGGAGGCACCCGGCAATTTAAGGCCGCAGGACCCTGAACCATTGTACAGGCTTTTTCCCTGGGAAACAAAACTCACAAGCCACTGTTCTGGGTGTCAGTTTCCAGGACCCACCTGGCACTCTTAAACCAGACCAAGTTGGCACTGGTGCCGCCTTGCATCTGGGAGGCATCCTACGAGAGGCCGAATTACAGGAGGCACCCGGCAATTTAAGGCCGCAGGACCCTGAACCGTTGTAAAGGCTTTTTCCCTGGGAAACAAAACTCAGACGCCACTGTTCTGGGTGTCAGTTTGCAGGACCCACTTGGCACTCTTAAACCAGACCAAGATGGCTCTGGTGCCACCTGGCATCTGGGAGGCATCCTGCGAGAGGTGCAATTCCAGGCGGCACCCGGCAATTTAAGGCTGCAGGACCCTGAACCATTGTACAGGCTTTTTCCCTGGGAAACAAAAGTCAGAAGCCACTGTTCTGGGTGTCAGTTTGCAGGACCCACTTGGCACTCTCAAACCAGACCAAGTTGGCACTGGTGTCATTTTGCGTCTGGGAGGCATCCTGCGAAAAACGCAATTCCAGGAGGCATTCGGCAATTTAAGGCCGCAGGACCCTGAACCATTGTACAGGCTTTTTCCCTGGGAAACAAAACTCAGAAGCCACTGTTCTGGGTGTCAGTTTGCAGGACCCACTTGGCACTCTTAAACCAGATCAAGTTGGAACTGGTGCCACCTTGCGTCTGGGAGGCATCCTGCGAGAGGTGCAATTCCAGGAGGCACCCGGCAATTTAAGGCCGGAGCACCCTGAACCATTGTACAGGCTTTTTCCCTGGGAAACAAAACTCACAAGCCACTGTACTGGGTTTCAGTTTTCAGGACACACTTGACACTCTTAAACCAGACCAAGTTGGCACTGGTGTCATTTTGCGTCTGGGAGGCATCCTGCGAAAGGCGCAATTCCAGGAGGCACCCGGCAATTTAAGGCCGAAGGACCCTGAACCATTGTACAGGCTTTTTCCCTGGGAAACAAAACTCAGAAGCCACTGTTCTGGGTGTCAGTTTTCAGGACCCACTTGGCACTCTCAAACCAGACCAAGTTGGCACTGGTGCCACCTTGCGTCTGGGAGGCATCCTGCGAGAGGTGCAATTCCAGGAGGCACCCGGCAATTTCAGGCCGCAGGACCCTGAACCATTGTACAGGCTTTTTCCCTGGGAAACAAAACTCACAAGCCACTGTTCTGGGTGTCAGTTTTCAGGACCCACTTGGCACTCTTAAACCAGACCAAGTTGGAACTGGTGCCACCTTGCGTTTGGGAGGCATCCTGCGAGAGGCCGAATTCCAGGAGGCACCCGGCAATTTAAGGCCGCAGGACCCTGAACCATTCTACAGGCTTTTTCCCTGGAAAACAAAACTCACAAGCCACTGTTCTGGGTGTCAGTTTTCAGGACCCACTTGGCACTCTTAAACGAGACCAAGTTTGAACTGGTGCAGCCTTGCGTCTGGGAGGCATCCTGCGAGAGGCCGAATTCCAGGAGGCACCCGGCAATTAAAGGTCCCCGGACCATAAACCATTGTACAGGCTTTTTCCCTGGGAAACAAAACTCAGAAGCCACTGTTCTGGGTGTCAGTTTTCAGGACCCACTTGGCACTCTCAAACAAGACCAAGTTGGCTCTGGTTCAACCTTGCGTCTGGGAGGCATCCTGCGAGAGGCGGAATTCCAGGGGCACCCGGCAATTTAAGGCCGCAGGACCCTGAACCATTGTACAGGCTTTTTCCCTGGGAAACAAAACTAACAAGACAATGTTCTGGGTGTCAGTTTTCAGGACCCACTTGGCACTCTCAAACCAGACCAAGTTGGTACTGGTGCCACCTTGCGTCTGGGAGGCATCCTGCGAGAGGCGCAATTCCAGGGGCACCCGGCAATTTAAGGCCGCAGGACCCTGAACCATTGTACAGGCTTTTTCCCTGGGAAACAAAACTCAGAAGCCACTGTTCTGGGTGTCAGTTTGCAGGACCCACTTGGAACTCTTAAACCAGACCATGTTGGAACTGGTGCCACCTTGCGTCTGGGAGGCATCCTGCGAGAGGTGCAATTCCAGGAGGCACCCGGCAATTTAAGGCCGCAGGACCCTGAACCTTTGTACAGGCTTTTTCCCTGGGAAACAAAACTCACAAGCCACTGTTCTGGGTGTCAGTTTTCAGGACCCACTTGGTACTCTTAAACGAGACCAAGTTTGAACTGGTGCCACCTTGCGTTTGGGAGGCATCCTGCGAGAGGCCGAATTACAGGAGGCACCCGGCAATTTAAGGCCCCTGGACCATAAACCATTGTACAGGCTTTTTCCCTGGGAAACAAAAGTCAGAAGCCACTGTTCTGGGTGTCAGTTTGCAGGAGCAACCTGGCACTCTCAAAAAAGACCAAGTGTGCCCTGGTGCCACCTGGCGTCTGGGAGGCATCCTGCGAGAGGTGCAATTCCAGGAGGCACCCGGCAATTTCAGGCCGCAGGACCCTGAACCATTCAACAGGGTTTTTCCTTGGGAAACAAAACTCACAAGCCACTGTACTGGGTGTCAGTTTTCAGGACCCACTTGACACTCTGAAACCAGACCAAGTTGGCACTGGTGCCACCTTGCGTCTGGGAGGCATCCTGCGAGAGGCCGAATTACAGGTGGCACCCGGCAATTTAAGGCCTCAGACCCCTGAACCATTGTACAGACTTTTTCCCGGGGAAACAAAACTCAGAAGCCACTGTTCTGGGTGTCAGTTTTCAGGAGCCACTTGACACTCTCAAACCAAACCAAGTTGACACTTGTGCCACCTTGCGTCTGGGAGGCATCCTGCGAGAGGGGCAATTCCAGGAGGCACCCGGCAATTTAAGCCCTCAGAACCCTGAACAATTGTAAAGGCTTTTTCCCTGGGAAACAAAACTCAGAAGCCACTGTTCTGGGTGTCAGTTTTCAGGACCCACTTGGCACTCTTAAACCAGACCAAGTTGGAACTGGTGCCACCTTGCGTCTGGGAGGCATCCTGCGAGAGGCCGAATTCCAGGAGGCACCCGGCAATTTAAGGCCGCAGGACCCTGAACCATTCTACAGGCTTTTTCCCTGGGAAACAAAACTCACAAGCCACTGTTCTGGGTGTCAGTTTTCAGGACCCACTTGGCACTCTTAAACGAGACCAAGTTTGCACTGGTGCAGCCTTGCGTCTGGGAGGCATCCTGCGAGAGGCCGAATTACAGGAGGCACCCGGCAATTTAAGGCCCCCGGACCATAAACCATTGTACAGACTTTTTCCCTGGGAAACAAAACTCACAAGCCACTGTTCTGGGTGTCAGTTTTCAGGACCCACTTGGCACTCTCAAACAAGACCAAGTTGGCTCTGGTTCAACCTTGCGTCTGGGAGGCATCCTGCGAGAGGCGGAATTCCAGGGGCACCTGGCAATTTAAGGCCGCAGGACCCTGAACCATTGTACAGGCTTTTTCCCTGGGAAACAAAACTAACAAGCCAATGTTTTGGGTGTCAGTTTTCAGGACCCACTTGGCATTCTTAAACCAGACCAAGATGGCTCTGGTGCCACCTGGCATCTGGGAGGCATCCTGCGAGAGGCCGAATTCCAGGAGGCACCCGGCAATTTAAGCCTCAGGCCGCTGAAACACTGTACAGGCTTTTTCCCTGGGAAATAAAACTAACAAACCACGGCTCTGGGTGTCAGTTTTCAGGACCCACTTGGCACTCTCAAACCAGACTAAGTGGGCACCGGTGCCACTTAGCGTCTGAGAAACATCCTGCGAGAGGTGCAATTCCAGGAGGCACCCGGCAATTTAAGGCCGCAGGACCCTGAACCATTGTACAGGCTTTTTCCCTGGGAAACAAAACTCACAAGTCTCTGTTCTGGGTGTCAGTTTTCAGGACCCACTTGGCACTCTTAAACCAGACCAAGTTGGAACTGGTGCCACCTTGCATCTGGGAGGCATCCTGCGAGAGGCGGATCTCCAGGAGGCACCCGGCAATTGAAGGCCGCAGGCCTCTGAACCATTGTACAGGCATTTTCCCTGGGAAACAAAATTCACAAGCCACTGTTCTGGGTGTGAGTTTTCAGGACCTACTTGGCACTCTCAAACTAGACCAAGTTGGCTCTGGTGTAATTTTGCGTCTAGGAGGCATCCTGCGAGAGGCGGATCTCCAGGAGGCACCCGGCAATTTAAGGCCGCAGGACCCTGAACCATTGTACAGGCTTTTTCCCTGGGAAACAAAATTCACAAGCCACTGTACTGGGTTTCAGTTTTCAGGACACACTTGACACTCTTAAACCAGACCAAGTTGGCACTGGTGCCACCTTGCGTTTGGGAGGCATCCTGCGAGAGGCCGAATTCCAGGAGGCATTCGGCAATTTAAGGCCGCAGGCCCCTAAACCATTGTACAGGCTTTTTCCCTGGGAAACACAACTCACAAGCCACTGTTCTGGGTGTCAGTTTTCAGGAGCAACCTGGCACTCTCAAAAAAGACCAAGTGTGCCCTGGTGCCACCTGGCGTCTGGGAGGCATCCTGCGAGAGGTGCAATTCCAGGAGGCACCCGGCAATTTCAGGCCGCAGGACCCTGAACCATTCAACAGGCTTTTTCCTTCGGAACCAAAACTCACAAGCCACTGTACTGGGTGTCAGTTTTCAGGACTCACTTGACACTCTCAAACCAGACCAAGTTGGCACTGGTGCCACCTTGCGTCTGGGAGGCATCCTGCGAGAGGCCGAATTACAGGTGGCACCCGGCAATTTAAGGCATCAGACCCCTGAACCATTGTACAGACTTTTTCCCTGGGAAACAAAACTCACAAGCCACTGTTCTGGGTGTCAGTTTTCAGGAGCCACTTGACACTCTCAAACCAGACCAAGTTGACACTTGTGCCACCTTGCGTCTGGGAGACATCCTGCGAGAGGCGCAATTCCAGGAGGCACCCGGCAATTTAAGCCCTCAGAACCCTGAACAATTGTAAAGGCTTTTTCCCTGGGAAACAAAACTCAGAAGCCACTGTTCTGGGTGTCAGTTTTCAGGACCCACTTGGCACTCTTAAACCAGACCAAGTTGGAACTGGTGCCACCTTGCGTCTGGGAGGCATCCTGCGAGAGGCCGAATTCCAGGAGGCACCCGGCAATTTAAGGCCGGAGGACCCTGAATCATTCTACAGGCTTTTTCCCTGGGAAACAAAACTCACAAGCCACTGTTCTGGGTGTCAGTTTTCAGGACCCACTTGGCACTCTTAAACGAGACCAAGTTTGAACTGGTGCAGCCTTGCGTCTGGGAGGCATCCTGCGAGAGGCCGAATTACAGGAGGCACCCGGCAATTTAAGGCCCCCGGACCATAAACCATTGTACAGGCTTTTTCCCTGGGAAACAAAACTCAGAAGCCACTGTTCTGGGTGTCAGTTTGCAGGACCCACTTGGCACTCTTAAACCAGACCAAGATGGCTCTGGTGCCACCTGGCGTCTGGGAGGCATCCTGCGAGAGGTGCAATTCCAGGCGGCACCAGGCAATTTAAGGCTGCAAGACCCTGAACCATTGTACAGGCTTTTCCCCTGGGAAACAAAACTCAGAAGCCACTGTTCTAGGTGTCAGTTTGCAGGACCCACTTGGCACTCTCAAACCAGACCAAGTTGGCACTGGTGTCATTTTGCGTCTTGGAGGCATCCTGCGAAAAACCCAATTCCAGGAGGCACCCGGCAATTTAAGGCCGCAGGACCCTAAACCATTGTACAGGCTTTTTCCCTGGGAAACAAAACTCAGAAGCCACTGTTCTGGGTGTCAGTTTGCAGGACCCACTTGGCACTCTTAAACCAGATCAAGTTGGAACTGGTGCCACCTTGCGTCTGGGAGGCATCCTGCGAGAGGCCGAATTCCAGGAGGCATTCGGCAATTTAAGGCCGCAGAACTCTGAACAATTGTAAAGGCTTTTTCCCTGGGAAACAAAACTCAGAAGCCACTGTTCTGGGTGTCAGTTTGCAGGACCCACTTGGAACTCTCAAACCAGACCAAGTTGGAACTGGTGCCACCTTGCGTCTGGGAGGCATCCTGCGAGAGGTGCAATTCCAGGAGGCACCCGGCAATTTAAGGCCGGAGGACCATGAACCATTGTACAGGCTTTTTCCCTGGGAAACAAAACTCACAAGCCACTGTACTGGGTTTCAGTTTTCAGGACACACTTGACACTCTTAAACCAGACCAAGTTGGCACTGGTGCCACCATGCGTTTGGGAAACATCCTGCGAGAGGTGCAATTCCAGGAGGCATTCGGCAATTTAAGGCCGCAGAACTCTGAACAACTGTAAAGGCTTTTTCCCTGGGAAACAAAACTCAGAAGCCACTGTTCTGGGTGTCAGTTTTCAGGACCCACTTGGCACTCTCAAACCAGACCAAGTTGGCACTGGTGCCACCTTGCGTCTGGGAGGCATCCTGCGAGAGGTGCAATTCCAGGAGGCACCCGGCAATTTAAGGCCGCAGGACCCTGAACCATTGTACAGGCTTTTTCCCTGGGAAACAAAACTCACAAGCCACTGTTCTGGGTGTCAGTTTTCAGGACCCACTTGGCACTCTTAAACCAGACCAAGTTGGAACTGGTGCCACCTTGCGTCTGGGAGGCATCCTGCGAGAGGCCGAGTTCCAGGAGGCACCCGGCAATTTAAGGCCGCAGGACCCTGAACCATTCTACAGGCTTTTTCCCTGGAAAACAAAACTCACAAGCCACTGTTCTGGGTGTCAGTTTTCAGGAACCACTTGGCACTCTTAAACCAGACCAAGTTGGCACTGGTGCCACCTTGCGTTTGGGAGGCATCCTGCGAGAGGCCGAATTCCAGGAGGCATTCGGCAATTTAAGGCCGCAGAACTCTGAACAATTGTACAGGCTTTTTCCCTGGGAAACAAAACTCACAAGCCACTGTTCTGGGTGTCAGTTTGCAGGAGCAACCTGGCACTCTCAAAAAAGACCAAGTGTGCCCTGGTGCCGCCTGGCGTCGTGGAGGCATCTTTCGAGAGGTGCAATTCCAGGAGGCACCCGGCAATTTCAGGCCGCAGGACCCTGAACCATTGTACAGGCTTTTTCCCTGGGAAACAAAACTCACAAGCCACTGTACTGGGTGTCAGTTTTCAGGACCCACTTGACACTCTCAAACCAGACCAAGTTGGCACTGGTGCCACCTTGCGTCTTGGAGGCATCCTGCGAGAGGCCGAATTACAGGTGGCACCCGGCAATTTAAGGCCTCAGACCCCTGAACCATTGTACAGACTTTTTCCCTGGGAAACAAAACTCACAAGCCACTGTTCTGGGTGTCAGTTTTCAGGAGCCACTTGACACTCTTAAACCAGACCAAGTTGACACTTGTGCCACCTTGCGTCTGGGAGGCATCCTGCGTAAGGCGCAATTCCAGGAGGCACCCGGCAATTTAAGCCCTCAGAACCCTGAACAATTGTAAAGGCTTTTTCCCTGGGAAACAAAACTCAGAAGCCACTGTTCTGGGTGTCAGTTTTCAGGACCCACTTGGCACTCTTAAACCAGACCAAGTTGGAACTGGTGCCACCTTGCGTCTGGGAGGCATCCTGCGAGAGTCCGAATTACAGGAGGCACCCGGCAATTTAAGGCCCCCGAACCATAAACCATTGTACAGGCTTTTTCCCTGGGAAACAAAACTCACAAGCCACTGTTCTGGGTGTCAGTTTTCAGGACCCCCTTGGCACTCTCAAACAAGACCAAGTTGGCTCTGGTTCAACCTTGCGTCTGGGAGGCATCCTGCGAGAGGCGGAATTCCAGGGGCACCCGGCAATTTAAGGCCGCAGGACCCTGAACCATTGTACAGGCTGTTTCCCTGGGAAACAAAACTAACAAGCCAATGTTCTGGGTGTCAGTTTTCAGGACCCACTTGGCATTCTTAAACCAGACCAAGATGGCTCTGGTGCCACCTGGCATCGGGGAGGCATCCTGCGAGAGGCCGAATTCCAGGAGGCACCCGGCAATTTAAGGCCTCAGGCCGCTGAACCACTGTACAGGCTTTTTCCCTGGGAAATAAAACTAACAAACCACGGTTCTGGGTGTCAGTTTTCAGGACCCACTTGGCACTCTCAAACCAGACTAAGTGGGCACCGGTGCCACTTAGCGTCTGAGAAACATCCTGCGAGAGGTGCAATTCCAGGAGGCACCCGGCAATTTAAGGCCGCAGGACCCTGAACCATTGTACAGGCTTTTTCCCTGGGAAACAAAACTCACAAGTCTCTGTTCTGGGTGTCAGTTTTCAGGACCCACTTGGCACTCTTAAACCAGACCAAGTTGGAACTGGTACCACCTTGCGTCTGGGAGGCATCCTGCGAGAGGCGGATCTCCAGGAGGCACCCGGCAATTGAAGGCCGCAGGCCTCTGAACCATTGTACAGGCTTTTTCCCTGGGAAAAAAAATTCACAAGCCACTGTTCTGGGTGTGAGTTTTCAGGACCTACTTGGCACTCTCAAACTAGACCAAGTTGGCACTGGTGTAATTTTGCGTCTAGGAGGCATCCTGCGAGAGGCGGATCTCCAGGAGGCACCCGGCAATTTAAGGCCAGAGGACCCTGAACCATTCTACAGGCTTTTTCCCTGGGAAACAAAACTCACAAGCCACTGTTCTGGGTGTCAGTTTCCAGGACCCACTTGGCACTCTTAAACCAGACCAAGTTGGCACTGGTGCCGCCTTGCGTCTGGGAGGCATCCTGCGAGAGGCCGAATTACAGGAGGCACCCGGCAATTTAAGGCCGCAGGACCCTGAACCGTTGTAAAGGCTTTTTCCCTGGGAAACAAAACTCAGAAGCCACTGTTCTGGGTGTCAGTTTTCAGGACCCACTTGGAACTCTTAAACTAGACCAAGTTGGAACTGGTGCAGCCTTGCGTCTGGGAGGCATCCTGCGAGAGGTGCAATTCCAGGAGGCACCCGGCAATTTAAGGCCGGAGGACCCTGAACCATTGTAAAGGCTTTTTCCCTGGGAAACAAAACTCACAAGCCAATGTACTGGGTTTCAGTTTTCAGGACACACTTGACACTCTTAAACCAGACCAAGTTGGCACTGGTGCCACCTTGCGTCTGGGAGGCATCCTGCGAGAGGCCGAATTCCAGGTGGCATTCGGCAATTTAAGGCCGCAGAACTCTGAACAATTGTAAAGGCTTTTTCCCTGGGAAACAAAACTCACAAGCCACTGTTCTGGGTGTTAGTTTTCAGGACCCACTTGGCACTCTAAAACCAGACCAAGTTGGCACTGGTGCCACCTTGCGTCTGGGAGGCATCCTGCGAGAGGTGCAATTCCAGGAGGCACCCGGCAATTTAAGGCCGCAGGACCCTGAACCATTGTACAGGCTTTTTCCCTGGGAAACAAAACTCACAAGTCTCTGTTCTGGGTGTCAGTTTTCAGGACCCACTTGGCACTCTTAAACCAGACCAAGTTGGAACTGGTACAACCTTGCGTCTGGGAGGCATCCTGCGAGAGGCCGAATTACAGGAGGCACCCGGCAATTTAAGGCCTCAGGACCCTGAACCGTTGTAAAGGCTTTTTCCCTGGGAAACAAAACTCACAAGCCACTGTTCTGGGTGTCAGTTTTCAGGACCCACTCGGCACTCTTAAACCACACCAAGATGGAACTGGTGCAACCTTGCGTCTGGGAGGCATCCTGCGAGAGGTGCAATTACAGGAGGCACCCGGCAATTTAAGGCCGGAGGACCCTGAACCATTGTACAGGCTTTTTCCCTGGGAAACAAAACTCACAAGCCACTGTTCTGGGTGTCAGTTTTCAGGACCCACTTGGCACTCTTAAACGAGACCAAGTTGGAACTGGTGCCACCTTGCGTTTGGGAGGCATCCTGCGAGAGGCCGAATTACAGGAGGCACCCGGCAATTTAAGGCCCCCGGACCATAAACCATTGTACAGGCTTTTTCCCTGGGAAACAAAACTCAGAAGCCACTGTTCTGGGTGTCAGTTTGCAGGAGCAACCTGGCACTCTCAAAAAAGACCAAATGTGCCCTGGTGCCACCTGGCGTCTGGGAGGCATCCTGCGAGAGGTGCAATTCCAGGAGGCACCCGGCAATTTCAGGCCGCAGGACCCTGAACCATTCAACAGGCTTTTTCCTTGGGAAACAAAACTCACAAGCCACTGTACTGGGTGTCAGTTTTCAGGACCCACTTGACACTCTCAAACCAGACCAAGTTGGCACTGGTGCCACCTTGCGTCTGGGAGGCATCCTGCGAGAGGCCGAATTACAGGAGGCACCCGGCAATTTAAGGCCGCAGATCCCTCAACAATTGTAAAGGCTTTTTCCCTGGGAAACAAAACTAACAAGCCAATGTTCTGGGTGTCAGTTTTCAGGACCCACTTGGCATTCTTAAACCAGACCAAGATGGCTCTTGTGCCACCTGGCATCTGGGAGGCATCCTGCGAGAGGCCGAATTCCAGGAGGCACCCGGCAATTTAAGGCCTCAGGCCTCTGAACCACTGTACAGGCTTTTTCCCTGGGAAATATAACTAACAAACCACGGTTCTGGGTGTCAGTTTTCAGGACCCACTTGGCACTCTCAAACCAGACTAAGTTGGCACCGGTGCCACCTTGCGTCTGAGAAACATCCTGCGAGAGGTGCAATTCCAGGAGGCACCCGGCAATTTAAGGCCGCAGGACCCTGAACCATTCTACAGGCTTTTTCCCTGGGAAACAAAACTCACAAATCTCTGTTCTGGGTGTCAGTTTTCAGGACCTACTTGGCACTCTTAAACCAGACCAAGTTGGAACTGGTACCACCTTGCGTCTGGGAGGCATCCTGCGAGAGGCCGAATTACAGGTGGCACCCGGCAATTTAAGGCATCAGACCCCTGAACCATTGTACAGACTTTTTCCCTGGGAAACAAAATTCACAAGCCACTGTTCTGGGTGTCAGTTTTCAGGACCCACTTGACACTCTCAAACCAGACCAAGTTGACACTTGTGCCACCTTGCGTCTGGGAGGCATCCTGCGAGAGGCGCAATTCCAGGAGGCACCCGGCAATTTAAGCCCTCAGAACCCTGAACAATTGTAAAGGCATTTTCCCTGGGAAACAAAACTCAGAAGCCACTGTTCTGGGTGTCAGTTTTCAGGACCCACTTGGCACTCTTAAACCAGACCAAGTTGGAACTGGTGCCACCTTGCGTCTGGGAGGCATCCTGCGAGAGGCCGAATTCCAGGAGGCACCCGGCAATTTAAGGCCGCAGGACCCTGAACCATTCTACAGGCTTTTTCCCTGGGAAACAAAACTCACAAGCCACTGTTCTGGGTGTCAGTTTTCAGGACCCACTTGGCACTCTTAAACGAGACCAAGTTTGAACTGGTGCAGCCTTGCGTCTGGGAGGCATCCTGCGAGAGGCCGAATTACAGGTCGCACCCGGCAATTTAAGGCCCCCGGACCATAAACCATTGTACAGGCTTTTTCCCTGGGAAACAAAACTCAGAAGCCACTGTTCTGGGTGTCAGTTTTCAGGACCCACTTGGCACTCTCAAACAAGACCAAGATGGCTCTGGTTCAACCTTGCGTCTGGGAGGCATCCTGCGAGAGACCGAATTCCAGGAGGCACCCGGCAATTTAAGGCCTCAGGCCGCTGAACCACTGTACAGGCTTTTTCCCTGGGAAATAACACTAACAAACCACGGTTCTGGGTGTCAGTTTTCAGGACCCACTTGGCACTCTTAAACCAGACCAAGATGGCTCTGGTGCCACCTGGCGTCTGGGAGGCATCCTGCGAGAGGTGCAATTCCAGGCGGCACCAGGCAATTTAAGGCTGCAGGACCCTGAACCATTGTACAGGCTTTTTCCCTGGGAAACAAAACTCAGAAGCCACTGTTCTGGGTGTCAGTTTGCAGGACCCACTTGGCACTCTCAAACCAGACCAAGTTGGCACTGGTGTCATTTTGCGTCTTGGAGGCATCCTGCGAAAAACGCAATTCCACGAGGCACCCGGCAATTTAAGGCCGCAGGACCCTAAACCATTGTACAGGCTTTTTCCCTGGGAAACAAAACTCAGAAGCCACTGTTCTGGGTGTCAGTTTGCAGGACCCACTTGGCACTCTTAAACCAGATCAAGTTGGAACTGGTGCCACCTTGCGTCTGGGAGGCATCCTGCGAGAGGCCGAATTCCAGGAGGCATTCGGCAATTTAAGGCCGCAGAACTCTGAACAATTGTAAAGGCTTTTTCCCTGGGAAACAAAACTCAGACGCCACTGTTCTGGGTGTCAGTTTGCAGGACCCACTTGGAAATCTCAAACCAGACCAAGTTGGAACTGGTGCCACCTTGCGTCTGGGAGGCATCCTGCGAGAGGTGCAATTCCAGGAGGCACCCGGCAATTTAAGGCCGGAGGACCATGAACCATTGTACAGGCTTTTTCCCTGGGAAACAAAACTCACAAGCCACTGTACTGGGTTTCAGTTTTCAGGACACACTTGACACTCTTAAACCAGACCAAGTTGGCACTGGTGCCACCATGCGTTTGGGAAACATCCTGCGAGAGGTGCAATTCCAGGAGGCACCCGGCAATTTAAGGCTGCAGGACCCTGAACCATTGTACAGGCTTTTTCCCTGGGAAACAAAATTCAGAAGCCACTGTTCTGGGTGTCAGTTTGCAGGACCCACTTGGCACTCTCAAACCAGACCAAGTTGGCACTGGTGTCATTTTGCGTCTGGGAGGCATCCTGCGAAAAACGCAATTCCAGGAGGCACCCGGCAATTTAAGGCCGCAGGACCCTGAACCATTGTACAGGCTTTTTCCCTGGGAAACAAAACTCAGAAGCCACTGTTCTGGGTGTCAGTTTGCAGGACCCACTTGGCACTCTTAAACCAGATCAAGTTGGAACTGGTGCCACCTTGCGTCTGGGAGGCATCCTGCGAGAGGCCGAATTCCAGGAGGCATTCGGCAATTTAGGGCCGCAGAACTCTGAACAATTGTAAAGGCTTTTTCCCTGAGAAACAAAACTCAGAAGCCACTGTTCTGGGTGTCAGTTTGCAGGACCCACTTGGGACTCTTAAACCAGACTAAGTTGGAACTGGTGCCACCTTGCGTCTGGGAGGCATCCTGCGAGAGGTGCAATTCCAGGAGGCACCCGGCAATTTAAGGCCGGAGGACCCTGAACCATTGTACAGGCTTTTTCCCTGGGAAACAAAACTCACAAGCCACTGTTCTGGGTGTCAGTTTTCAGGACCCACTTGGCACTCTTAAACGAGACCAAGTTGGAACTGGTGCCACCTTGCGTTTGGGAGGCATCCTGCGAGAGGCCGAATTACAGGAGGCACCCGGCAATTTAAGGCCCCCGGACCATAAACCATTGTACAGGCTTTTTCCCTGGGAAACAAAACTCAGAAGCCACTGTTCTGGGTGTCAGTTTGCAGGAGCAACCTGGCACTCTCAAAAAAGACCAAGTGTGCCCTGGTTCCACCTGGCGTCTAGGAGGCATCCTGCGAGAGGTGCAATTCCAGGAGGCACCCGGCAATTTCAGGCCGCAGGACCCTGAACCATTCAACAGGCTTTTTCCTTGGGAAACAAAACTCACAAACCACTGTTCTGGGTGTCAGTTTTCAGGACCCCCTTGACACTCTCAAACCAGACCAAGTTGGCACTGGTGCCACCTTGCGTCTGGGAGGCATCCTGCGAGAGGCCGAATTACAGGAGGCACCCGGCAATTTAAGGCCGCAGGACCCTGAACCATTGTACAGGCTTTTTCCCTGGGAAACAAAACTAACAAGCCAATGTTCTGGGTGTCAGTTTTCAGGACCCACTTGGCATTCTTAAACCAGACCAAGATGGCTCTGGTGCCACCTGGCATCTGGGAGGCATCCTGCGAGAGGCCGAATTACAGGAGGCACCCGGCAATTTAAGGCTGCAGGACCCTGAACCACTGTACAGGCTTTTTCCCTGGGAAATAAAACTAACAAACCACGGTTCTGGGTGTCAGTTTTCAGGACCCACTTGGCACTCTCAAACTAGACTAAGTTGGCACCGGTGCCACCTTGCGTCTGGGAGGCATCCTGCGAGAGGCGCAATTCCAGGAGGCACCCGGCAATTTAAGGCCGCAGGACCCTGAACCATTGTACAGGCTTTTTCCCTGGGAAACAAAACTCACAAGTCTCTGTTCTGGGTGTCAGTTTTCAGGACCCACTTGGCACTCTTAAACCAGACCAAGTTGGAACTGGTACCACCTTGCGTCTGGGAGGCATCCTGCGAGAGGCGGATCTCCAGGAGGCACCCGGCAATTGAAGGCCGCAGGCCTCTGAACCATTGTACAGGCTTTTTCCCTGGGAAACAAAATTCACAAGCCACTGTTCTGGGTGTGAGTTTTCAGGACCTACTTGGCACTCTCAAACTAGACCAAGTTGGCACTGGTGTAATTTTGCGTCTAGGAGGCATCCTGCGAGAGGCGGATCTCCAGGAGGCACCCGGCAATTTAAGGCCGCAGGACCCTGAACCATTCTACAGGCTTTTTCCCTGGGAAACAAAACTCACAAGCCACTGTTCTGGGTGTCAGTTTCCAGGACCCACTTGGCACTCTTAAACCAGACCAAGTTGGCACTGGTGCCGCCTTGCGTCTGGGAGGCATCCTGCGAGAGGCCGAATTCCAGGAGGCACCCGGCAATTTAAGGCCGCAGGACCCTGAACCGTTGTAAAGGCTTTTTCCCTGGGAAACAAAACTCAGACGCCACTGTTCTGGGTGTCAGTTTGCAGGACCCACTTGGCACTCTTAAACCAGACCAAGATGGCTCTGGTGCCACCTGGCGTCTGGGAGGCATCCTGCGAGAGGTGCAATTCCAGGAGGCACCCGGCAATTTAAGGCTGCAGGACCCTGAACCATTGTACAGGCTTTTTCCCTGGGAAACAATATTCAGAAGCCACTGTTCTGGGTGTCAGTTTGCAGGACCCACTTGGCACTCTCAAACCAGACCAAGTTGGCACTGGTGTCATTTTGCGTCTGGGAGGCATCCTGCGAAAAACGCAATTCCAGGAGGCACCCGGCAATTTAAGGCCGCAGGACCCTGAACCATTGTACAGGCTTTTTCCCTGGGAAACAAAACTCAGAAGCCACTGTTCTGGGTGTCAGTTTGCAGGACCCACTTGGCACTCTTAAACCAGATCAAGTTGGAACTGGTGCCACCTTGCGTCTGGGAGGCATCCTGCGAGAGGCCGAATTCCAGGAGGCATTCGGCAATTTAAGGCCGCAGAACTCTGAACAATTGTAAAGGCTTTTTCCCTGGGAAACAAAACTCAGAAGCCACTGTTCTGGGTGTCAGTTTGCAGGACCCACTTGGAACTCTTAAACCAGACCAAGTTGGAACTGGTGCCACCTTGCGTCTGGGAGGCATCCTGCGAGAGGTGCAATTCCAGGAGGCACCCGGCAATTTAAGGCCGGAGGACCCTGAACCATTGTACAGGCTTTTTCCCTGGGAAACAAAACTCACAAGCCACTGTTCTGGGTGTCAGTTTTCAGGACCCACTTGGCACTCTTAAACGAGACCAAGTTGGAACTGGTGCCACCTTGCGTTTGGGAGGCATCCTGCGAGAGGCCGAATTACAGGAGGCACCCGGCAATTTAAGGCCCCCGGACCATAAACCATTGTACAGGCTTTTTCCCTGGGAAACAAAACTCAGAAGCCACTGTTCTGGGTGTCAGTTTGCAGGAGCAACCTGGCACTCTCAAAAAAGACCAAGTGTGCCCTGGTTCCACCTGGCGTCTGGGAGGCATCCTGCGAGAGGTGCAATTCCAGGAGGCACCCGGCAATTTCAGGCTGCAGGACCCTGAACCATTCTACAGGCTTTTTCCTTGGGAAACAAAACTCACAAGCCACTGTTCTGGGTGTCAGTTTTCAGGACCCCCTTGACACTCTCAAACCAGACCAAGTTGGCACTGGTGCCACCTTGCGTCTGGGAGGCATCCTGCGAGAGGCCGAATTACAGGAGGCACCCGGCAATTTAAGGCCGCAGGACCCTGAACCATTGTACAGGCTTTTTCCCTGGGAAACAAAACTAACAAGCCAATGTTCTGGGTGTCAGTTTTCAGGACTCACTTGGCATTCTTAAACCAGACCAAGATGGCTCTGGTGCCACCTGGCATCTGGGAGGCATCCTGCGAGAGGCCGAATTACAGGAGGCACCCGGCAATTTAAGGCTGCAGGACCCTGAACCACTGTACAGGCTTTTTCCCTGGGAAATAAAACTAACAAACCACGGTTCTGGGTGTCAGTTTTCAGGACCCACTTGGCACTCTCAAACCAGACTAAGTTGGCACCGGTGCCACCTTGCGTCTGAGAAACATCCTGCGAGAGGTGCAATTCCAGGAGGCACCCGGCAATTTAAGGCCGCAGGCCCCTGAACCATTGTAAAGGCTTTTTCCCTGGGAAACAAAACTCACAAGTCTCTGTTCTGGGTGTCAGTTTTCAGGACCCACTTGGCACTCTTAAACCAGACCAAGTTGGAACTGGTACCACCTTGCGTCTGGGAGGCATCCTGCGAGAGGCGGATCTCCAGGAGGCACCCGGCAATTGAAGGCCGCAGGCCTCTGAACCATTGTACAGGCTTTTTCCCTGGGAAACAAAATTCACAAGCCACTGTTCTGGGTGTGAGTTTTCAGGACCTACTTGGCACTCTCAAACTAGACCAAGTTGGCACTGGTGTAATTTTGCGTCTAGGAGGCATCCTGCGAGAGGCGGATCTCCAGGAGGCACCCGGCAATTTAAGGCCGCAGGACCCTGAACCATTCTACAGGCTTTTTCCCTGGGAAACAAAACTCACAAGCCACTGTTCTGGGTGTCAGTTTGCAGGACCCACTTGGCACTCTTAAACCAGACCAAGTTGGCACTGGTGCCGCCTTGCGTCTGGGAGGCATCCTGCGAGAGGCCGAATTCCAGGAGGCACCCGGCAATTTAAGGCCGCAGGACCCTGAACCGTTGTAAAGGCTTTTTCCCTGGGAAACAAAACTCAGACGCCACTGTTCTGGGTGTCAGTTTGCAGGACCCACTTGGCACTCTTAAACCAGACCAAGATGGCTCTGGTGCCACCTGGCGTCTGGGAGTCATCCTGCGAGAGGAGCAATTCCAGGAGGCACCCGGCAATTTAAGGCTGCAGGACCCTGAACCATTGTACAGGCTTTTTCCCTGGGAAACAAAATTCAGAAGCCACTGTTCTGGGTGTCAGTTTGCAGGACCCACTTGGCACTCTCAAACCAGACCAAGTTGGCACTGGTGTCATTTTGCGTCTGGGAGGCATCCTGCGAAAAACGCAATTCCAGGAGGCACCCGGCAATTTAAGGCCGCAGGACCCTGAACCATTGTACAGGCTTTTTCCCTGGGAAACAAAACTCAGAAGCCACTGTTCTGGGTGTCAGTTTGCAGGACCCACTTGGCACTCTTAAACCAGTTCAAGTTGGAACTGGTGCCACCTTGCGTCTGGGAGGCATCCTGCGAGAGGCCGAATTCCAGGAGGCATTCGGCAATTTAAGGCCGCAGAACTCTGAACAATTGTAAAGGCTTTTTCCCTGGGAAACAAAACTCAGAAGCCACTGTTCTTGGTGTCAGTTTGCAGGACCCACTTCGAACTCTTAAACCAGACCAAGTTGGAACTGGTGCCACCTTGCGTCTGGGAGGCATCCTGCGAGAGGTGCAATTCCAGGAGGCACCCGGCAATTTAAGGCCGGAGGACCCTGAACCATTGTACAGGCTTTTTCCCTGGGAAACAAAACTCACAAGCCACTGTACTGGGTTTCAGTTTTCAGGACACACTTGACACTCTTAAACCAGACCAAGTTGGCACTGGTGCCACCTTGCGTCTGGGAGGCATCCTGCGAGAGGCCGAATTCCAGGAGGCATTCGGCAATTTAAGGCCGCAGGCCCCTAAACCATTGTACAGGCTTTTTCCCTGGGAAACAAAACTCAGAAGCCACTGTTCTGGGTGTCAGTTTTCAGGACCCACTTGGCACTCTCAAACCAGACCAAGTTGGCACTGGTGCCACCTTGCGTCTGGGAGGCATCCTGCGAGAGGCGCAATTCCAGGGGCACCCGGCAATTTAAGGCCGCAAGACTCTGAAGAATTGTACAGGCTTTTTCCCAGGGAAACAAAACTCAGAAGCCAATGTTCTGGGTGTCAGTTTGCAGGACCCACTTGGCACTCTCAAACCATACCAAGTTGGCACTGGTGTCATTTTGCGTCTGGGAGGCATCCTGCGAAAGGCGCAATTCCAGGAGGCACCCGGCAATTTAAGGCCGAAGGACCCTGAACCATTGTACAGGCTTTTTCCCTGGGAAACAAAACTCACAAGCCACTGTTCTGGGTGTCAGTTTTCAGGACCCACTTGGCACTCTTAAACCAGATCAAGTTGGAACTGGTGCCACCTTGCGTCTGGGAGGCATCCTGCGAGAGGCCGAATTCCAGGAGGCATTCGGCAATTTAAGGCCGCAGAACTCTCAACAATTGTAAAGGCTTTTTCCCTGGGAAACAAAGCTCAGAAGCCACTGTTCTGGGTGTCAGTTTGCAGGACCCACTTGGAACTCTTAAACCAGACCAAGTTGGAACTGGTGCCACCTTGCGTCTGGGAGGCATCCTGCGAGAGGTGCAATTCCAGGAGGCACCCGGCAATTTAAGGCCGGAGGACCCTGAACCATTGTACAGGCTTTTTCCCTGGGAAACAAAACTCACAAGCCACTGTTCTGGGTGTCAGTTTTCAGGACCCACTTGGCACTCTTAAACGAGACCAAGTTGGAACTGGTGCCACCTTGCGTTTGGGAGGCATCCTGCGAGAGGCCGAATTACAGGAGGCACCCGGCAATTTAAGGCTGCAGGACCCTGAACCACTGTACAGGCTTTTTCCCTGGGAAATAAAACTAACAAACCACGGTTCTGGGTGTCAGTTTTCAGGACCCACTTGGCACTCTCAAACCAGACTAAGTTGGCACCGGTGCCACCTTGCGTCTGAGAAACATCCTGCGAGAGGTGCAATTCCAGGAGGCACCCGGCAATTTAAGGCCGCAGGACCCTGAACCATTGTACAGGCTTTTTCCCTGGGAAACAAAACTCACAAGTCTCTGTTCTGGGTGTCAGTTTTCAGCACCCACTTGGCACTCTTAAACCAGACCAAGTTGGAACTGGTACCACCTTGCGTCTGGGAGGCATCCTGCGAGAGGCGGATCTCCAGGAGGCACCCGGCAATTGAAGGCCGCAGGCCTCTGAACCATTGTACAGGCTTTTTCCCTGGGAAACAAAATTCACAAGCCACTGTTCTGGGTGTGAGTTTTCAGGACCCACTTGGCACTCTCAAACTAGACCAAGTTGGCACTGGTGTAATTTTGCGTCTAGGAGGCATCCTGCGAGAGGCGGATCTCCAGGAGGCACCCGGCAATTTAAGGCCGCAGGACCCTGAACCATTCTACAGGCTTTTTCCCTGGGAAACAAAACTCACAAGCCACTGTACTGGGTTTCAGTTTTCAGGACACACTTGACACTCTTAAACCAGACCAAGTTGGCACTGGTGCCACCTTGCGTCTGGGAGGCATCCTGCGAGAGGCCGAATTCCAGGAGGCATTCGGCAATTTAAGGCCGCAGGCCCCTAAACCATTGTACAGGCTTTTTCCCTGGGAAACAAAACTCACAAGCCACTGTTCTGGGTGTCAGTTTTCAGGACCCACTTGGCACTCTCAAACCAGACCAAGTTGGCACTGGTGCCACCTTGCGTCTGGGAGGCATCCTGCGAGAGGCGCAATTCCAGGGGCACCCGGCAATTTAAGGCCGCAAGACTCTGAAGAATTGTACAGGCTTTTTCCCTGGGAAACAAAACTCAGAAGCCAATGTTCTGGGTGTCAGTTTGCAGGACCCACTTGGCACTCTCAAACCATACCAAGTTGGCACTGGTGTCATTTTGCGTCTGGGAGGCATCCTGCGAAAGGCGCAATTCCAGGAGGCACCCGGCAATTTAAGGCCGAAGGACCCTGAACCATTGTACAGGCTTTTTCCCTGGGAAACAAAACTCACAAGCCACTGTTCTGGGTGTCAGTTTTCAGGACCCACTTGGCACTCTTAAACCAGATCAAGTTGGAACTGGTGCCACCTTGCGTCTGGGAGGCATCCTGCGAGAGGCCGAATTCCAGGAGGCATTCGGCAATTTAAGGCCGCAGAACTCTCAACAATTGTAAAGGCTTTTTCCCTGGGAAACAAAACTCAGAAGCCACTGTTCTGGGTGTCAGTTTGCAGGACCCACTTGGAACTCTTAAACCAGACCAAGTTGGAACTGGTGCCACCTTGCGTGTGGGAGGCATCCTGCGAGAGGTGCAATTCCAGGAGGCACCCGGCAATTTAAGGCCGGAGGACCCTGAACCATTGTACAGGCTTTTTCCCTGGGAAACAAAACTCACAAGCCACTGTTCTGGGTGTCAGTTTTCAGGACCCACTTGGCACTCTTAAACGAGACCAAGTTGGAACTGGTGCCACCTTGCGTTTGGGAGGCATCCTGCGAGAGGCCGAATTACAGGAGGCACCCGGCAATTTAAGGCCCCCGGACCATAAACCATTGTACAGGCTTTTTCCCTGGGAAACAAAACTCACAAGCCACTGTTCTGGGTGTCAGTTTGCAGGAGCAACCTGGCACTCTCAAAAAAGACCAAATGTGCCCTGGTGCCACCTGGCGTCTGGGAGGCATCCTGCGAGAGGTGCAATTCCAGGAGGCACCCGGCAATTTCAGGCCGCAGGACCCTGAACCATTCAACAGGCTTTTTCCTTGGGAAACAAAACTCACAAGCCACTGTACTGGGTGTCAGTTTTCAGGACCCACTTGACACTCTCAAACCAGACCAAGTTGGCACTGGTGCCACCTTGCGTCTGGGAGGCATCCTGCGAGAGGCCGAATTACAGGAGGCACCCGGCAATTTAAGGCCGCAGATCTCTGAACAATTGTAAAGGCTTTTTCCCTGGGAAACAAAACTAACAAGCCAATGTTCTGGGTGTCAGTTTTCAGGACCCACTTGGCATTCTTAAACCAGACCAAGATGGCTCTGGTGCCACCTGGCATATGGGAGGCATCCTGCGAGAGGCCGAATTCCAGGAGGCACCCGGCAATTTAAGGCCCCCGGACCATAAACCATTGTACAGGCTTTTTCCCTGGGAAACAAAACTCAGAAGCCACTGTTCTGGGTGTCAGTTTTCAGGACCCACTTGGCACTCTCAAACAAGACCAAGATGGCTCTGGTTCAACCTTGCGTCTGGGAGGCATCCTGCGAGAGACCGAATTCCAGGAGGCACCCGGCAATTTAAGGCCTCAGGCCGCTGAACCACTGTACAGGCTTTTTCCCTGGGAAATAACACTAACAAACCACGGTTCTGGGTGTCAGTTTTCAGGACCCACTTGGCACTCTTAAACCAGACCAAGATGGCTCTGGTGCCACCTGGCGTCTTGGAGGCATCCTGCGAGAGGTGCAATTCCAGGCGGCACCAGGCAATTTAAGGCTGCAGGACCCTGAACCATTGTACAGGCTTTTTCCCTGGGAAACAAAACTCAGAAGCCACTGTTCTGGGTGTCAGTTTGCAGGACCCACTTGGCACTCTCAAACCAGACCATGTTGGCACTGGTGTCATTTTGCGTCTTGGAGGCATCCTGCGAAAAACGCAATTCCAGGAGGCACCCGGCAATTTAAGGCCGCAGGACCCTAAACCATTGTACAGGCTTTTTCCCTGGGAAACACAACTCAGAGGCCACTGTTCTGGGTGTCAGTTTGCAGGACCCACTTGGCACTCTTAAACCAGATCAAGTTGGAACTGGTGCCACCTTGCGTCTGGGAGGCATCCTGCGAGAGGCCGAATTCCAGGAGGCATTCGGCAATTTAAGGCCGCAGAACTCTGAACAATTGTAAAGGCTTTTTCCCTGGGAAACAAAACTCAGAAGCCACTGTTCTGGGTGTCAGTTTGCAGGACCCACTTGGAACTCTCAAACCAGACCAAGTTGGAACTGGTGCCACCTTGCGTCTGGGAGGCATCCTGCGAGAGGTGCAATTCCAGGAGGCACCCGGCAATTTAAGGCCGGAGGACCATGAACCATTGTACAGGCTTTTTCCCTGGGAAACAAAACTCACAAGCCACTGTACTGGGTTTCAGTTTTCAGGACACACTTGACACTCTTAAACCAGACCAAGTTGGCACTGGTGCCACATTGCGTTTGGGAAACATCCTGCGAGAGGTGCAATTCCAGGAGGCATTCGGCAATTTAAGGCCGCAGAACTCTGAACAACTGTAAAGGCTTTTTCCCTGGGAAACAAAACTCAGAAGCCACTGTTCTGGGTGTCAGTTTTCAGGACCCACTTGGCACTCTCAAACCAGACCAAGTTGGCACTGGTGCCACCTTGCGTCTGGGAGGCATCCTGCGAGAGGTGCAATTCCAGGAGGCACCCGGCAATTAAAGGCCGGAGGACCCTGAACCATTGTACAGGCTTTTTCCCTGGGAAACAAAACTCACAAGCCACTGTTCTGGGTGTCAGTTTTCAGGACCCACTTGGCACTCTTAAACGAGACCAAGTTGGAACTGGTGCCACCTTGCGTTTGGGAGGCATCCTGCGAGAGGCCGAATTACAGGAGGCACCCGGCAATTTAAGGCCCCCGGACCATAAACCATTGTACAGGCTTTTTCCCTGGGAAACAAAACTCACAAGCCACTGTTCTGGGTGTCAGTTTGCAGGAGCAACCTGGCACTCTCAAAAAAGACCAAGTGTGCCCTGGTTCCACCTGGCGTCTGGGAGGCATCCTGCGAGAGGTGCAATTCCAGGAGGCACCCGGCAATTTCAGGCCGCAGGACCCTGAACCATTCTACAGGCTTTTTCCTTGGGAAACAAAACTCACAAGCCACTGTTCTGGGTGTCAGTTTTCAGGACCCCCTTGACACTCTCAAACCAGACCAAGTTGGCACTGGTGCCACCTTGCGTCTGGGAGGCATCCTGCGAGAGGCCGAATTACAGGAGGCACCCGGCAATTTAAGGCCGCAGGACCCTGAACCATTGTACAGGCTTTTTCCCTGGGAAACAAAACTCACAAGCCACTGTTCTGGGTGTCAGTTTTCAGGACCCACTTGGCACTCTTAAACGAGACCAAGTTGGAACTGGTGCCACCTTGCGTTTGGGAGGCATCCTGCGAGAGGCCGAATTACAGGAGGCACCCGGCAATTTAAGGCTGCAGGACCCTGAACCACTGTACAGGCTTTTTCCCTGGGAAATAAAACTAACAAACCACGGTTCTGGGTGTCAGTTTTCAGGACCCACTTGGCACTCTCAAACCAGACTAAGTTGGCACCGGTGCCACCTTGCGTCTGAGAAACATCCTGCGAGAGGTGCAATTCCAGGAGGCACCCGGCAATTTAAGGCCGCAGGACCCTGAACCATTGTACAGGCTTTTTCCCTGGGAAACAAAACTCACAAGTCTCTGTTCTGGGTGTCAGTTTTCAGGACCCACTTGGCACTCTTAAACCAGACCAAGTTGGAACTGGTACCACCTTGCGTCTGGGAGGCATCCTGCGAGAGGCGGATCTCCAGGAGGCACCCGGCAATTGAAGGCCGCAGGCCTCTGAACCATTGTACAGGCTTTTTCCCTGGGAAACAAAATTCACAAGCCACTGTTCTGGGTGTGAGTTTTCAGGACCCACTTGGCACTCTCAAACTAGACCAAGTTGGCACTGGTGTAATTTTGCGTCTAGGAGGCATCCTGCGAGAGGCGGATCTCCAGGAGGCACCCGGCAATTTAAGGCCGCAGGACCCTGAACCATTCTACAGGCTTTTTCCCTGGGAAACAAAACTCACAAGCCACTGTACTGGGTTTCAGTTTTCAGGACACACTTGACACTCTTAAACCAGACCAAGTTGGCACTGGTGCCACCTTGCGTCTGGGAGGCATCCTGCGAGAGGCCGAATTCCAGGAGGCATTCGGCAATTTAAGGCCGCAGGCCCCTAAACCATTGTACAGGCTTTTTCCCTGGGAAACAAAACTCACAAGCCACTGTTCTGGGTGTCAGTTTTCAGGACCCACTTGGCACTCTCAAACCAGACCAAGTTGGCACTGGTGCCACCTTGCGTCTGGGAGGCATCCTGCGAGAGGCGCAATTCCAGGGGCACCCGGCAATTTAAGGCCGCAAGACTCTGAAGAATTGTACAGGCTTTTTCCCTGGGAAACAAAACTCAGAAGCCAATGTTCTGGGTGTCAGTTTGCAGGACCCACTTGGCACTCTCAAACCATACCAAGTTGGCACTGGTGTCATTTTGCGTCTGGGAGGCATCCTGCGAAAGGCGCAATTCCAGGAGGCACCCGGCAATTTAAGGCCGAAGGACCCTGAACCATTGTACAGGCTTTTTCCCTGGGAAACAA
Source organism: Fringilla coelebs (assembly GCF_963513975.1). NCBI lineage: Eukaryota > Metazoa > Chordata > Aves > Passeriformes > Fringillidae > Fringilla > Fringilla coelebs. The sequence goes on from NW_028167556.1 coordinate 61,976, forward strand.
AACTCACAAGCCACTGTTCTGGGTGTCAGTTTTCAGGACCCACTTGGCACTCTTAAACCAGATCAAGTTGGAACTGGTGCCACCTTGCGTCTGGGAGGCATCCTGCGAGAGGCCGAATTCCAGGAGGCATTCGGCAATTTAAGGCCGCAGAACTCTCAACAATTGTACAGGCTTTTTCCCTGGGAAACAAAACTCAGAAGCCACTGTTCTGGGTGTCAGTTTGCAGGACCCACTTGGAACTCTTAAACCAGACCAAGTTGGAACTGGTGCCACCTTGCGTGTGGGAGGCATCCTGCGAGAGGTGCAATTCCAGGAGGCACCCGGCAATTTAAGGCCGGAGGACCCTGAACCATTGTACAGGCTTTTTCCCTGGGAAACAAAACTCACAAGCCACTGTTCTGGGTGTCAGTTTTCAGGACCCACTTGGCACTCTTAAACGAGACCAAGTTGGAACTGGTGCCACCTTGCGTTTGGGAGGCATCCTGCGAGAGGCCGAATTACAGGAGGCACCCGGCAATTTAAGGCCCCCGGACCATAAACCATTGTACAGGCTTTTTCCCTGGGAAACAAAACTCACAAGCCACTGTTCTGGGTGTCAGTTTGCAGGAGCAACCTGGCACTCTCAAAAAAGACCAAATGTGCCCTGGTGCCACCTGGCGTCTGGGAGGCATCCTGCGAGAGGTGCAATTCCAGGAGGCACCCGGCAATTTCAGGCCGCAGGACCCTGAACCATTCAACAGGCTTTTTCCTTGGGAAACAAAACTCACAAGCCACTGTACTGGGTGTCAGTTTTCAGGACCCACTTGACACTCTCAAACCAGACCAAGTTGGCACTGGTGCCACCTTGCGTCTGGGAGGCATCCTGCGAGAGGCCGAATTACAGGAGGCACCCGGCAATTTAAGGCCGCAGATCTCTGAACAATTGTAAAGGCTTTTTCCCTGGGAAACAAAACTAACAAGCCAATGTTCTGGGTGTCAGTTTTCAGGACCCACTTGGCATTCTTAAACCAGACCAAGATGGCTCTGGTGCCACCTGGCATATGGGAGGCATCCTGCGAGAGGCCGAATTCCAGGAGGCACCCGGCAATTTAAGGCCCCCGGACCATAAACCATTGTACAGGCTTTTTCCCTGGGAAACAAAACTCAGAAGCCACTGTTCTGGGTGTCAGTTTTCAGGACCCACTTGGCACTCTCAAACAAGACCAAGATGGCTCTGGTTCAACCTTGCGTCTGGGAGGCATCCTGCGAGAGACCGAATTCCAGGAGGCACCCGGCAATTTAAGGCCTCAGGCCGCTGAACCACTGTACAGGCTTTTTCCCTGGGAAATAACACTAACAAACCACGGTTCTGGGTGTCAGTTTTCAGGACCCACTTGGCACTCTTAAACCAGACCAAGATGGCTCTGGTGCCACCTGGCGTCTTGGAGGCATCCTGCGAGAGGTGCAATTCCAGGCGGCACCAGGCAATTTAAGGCTGCAGGACCCTGAACCATTGTACAGGCTTTTTCCCTGGGAAACAAAACTCAGAAGCCACTGTTCTGGGTGTCAGTTTGCAGGACCCACTTGGCACTCTCAAACCAGACCATGTTGGCACTGGTGTCATTTTGCGTCTTGGAGGCATCCTGCGAAAAACGCAATTCCAGGAGGCACCCGGCAATTTAAGGCCGCAGGACCCTAAACCATTGTACAGGCTTTTTCCCTGGGAAACACAACTCAGAGGCCACTGTTCTGGGTGTCAGTTTGCAGGACCCACTTGGCACTCTTAAACCAGATCAAGTTGGAACTGGTGCCACCTTGCGTCTGGGAGGCATCCTGCGAGAGGCCGAATTCCAGGAGGCATTCGGCAATTTAAGGCCGCAGAACTCTGAACAATTGTAAAGGCTTTTTCCCTGGGAAACAAAACTCAGAAGCCACTGTTCTGGGTGTCAGTTTGCAGGACCCACTTGGAACTCTCAAACCAGACCAAGTTGGAACTGGTGCCACCTTGCGTCTGGGAGGCATCCTGCGAGAGGTGCAATTCCAGGAGGCACCCGGCAATTTAAGGCCGGAGGACCATGAACCATTGTACAGGCTTTTTCCCTGGGAAACAAAACTCACAAGCCACTGTACTGGGTTTCAGTTTTCAGGACACACTTGACACTCTTAAACCAGACCAAGTTGGCACTGGTGCCACATTGCGTTTGGGAAACATCCTGCGAGAGGTGCAATTCCAGGAGGCATTCGGCAATTTAAGGCCGCAGAACTCTGAACAACTGTAAAGGCTTTTTCCCTGGGAAACAAAACTCAGAAGCCACTGTTCTGGGTGTCAGTTTTCAGGACCCACTTGGCACTCTCAAACCAGACCAAGTTGGCACTGGTGCCACCTTGCGTCTGGGAGGCATCCTGCGAGAGGTGCAATTCCAGGAGGCACCCGGCAATTAAAGGCCGGAGGACCCTGAACCATTGTACAGGCTTTTTCCCTGGGAAACAAAACTCACAAGCCACTGTTCTGGGTGTCAGTTTTCAGGACCCACTTGGCACTCTTAAACGAGACCAAGTTGGAACTGGTGCCACCTTGCGTTTGGGAGGCATCCTGCGAGAGGCCGAATTACAGGAGGCACCCGGCAATTTAAGGCCCCCGGACCATAAACCATTGTACAGGCTTTTTCCCTGGGAAACAAAACTCAGAAGCCACTGTTCTGGGTGTCAGTTTGCAGGAGCAACCTGGCACTCTCAAAAAAGACCAAGTGTGCCCTGGTTCCACCTGGCGTCTGGGAGGCATCCTGCGAGAGGTGCAATTCCAGGAGGCACCCGGCAATTTCAGGCCGCAGGACCCTGAACCATTCTACAGGCTTTTTCCTTGGGAAACAAAACTCACAAGCCACTGTTCTGGGTGTCAGTTTTCAGGACCCCCTTGACACTCTCAAACCAGACCAAGTTGGCACTGGTGCCACCTTGCGTCTGGGAGGCATCCTGCGAGAGGCCGAATTACAGGAGGCACCCGGCAATTTAAGGCCGCAGGACCCTGAACCATTGTACAGGCTTTTTCCCTGGGAAACAAAACTCACAAGCCACTGTTCTGGGTGTCAGTTTTCAGGACCCACTTGGCACTCTTAAACGAGACCAAGTTGGAACTGGTGCCACCTTGCGTTTGGGAGGCATCCTGCGAGAGGCCGAATTACAGGAGGCACCCGGCAATTTAAGGCTGCAGGACCCTGAACCACTGTACAGGCTTTTTCCCTGGGAAATAAAACTAACAAACCACGGTTCTGGGTGTCAGTTTTCAGGACCCACTTGGCACTCTCAAACCAGACTAAGTTGGCACCGGTGCCACCTTGCGTCTGAGAAACATCCTGCGAGAGGTGCAATTCCAGGAGGCACCCGGCAATTTAAGGCCGCAGGACCCTGAACCATTGTACAGGCTTTTTCCCTGGGAAACAAAACTCACAAGTCTCTGTTCTGGGTGTCAGTTTTCAGGACCCACTTGGCACTCTTAAACCAGACCAAGTTGGAACTGGTACCACCTTGCGTCTGGGAGGCATCCTGCGAGAGGCGGATCTCCAGGAGGCACCCGGCAATTGAAGGCCGCAGGCCTCTGAACCATTGTACAGGCTTTTTCCCTGGGAAACAAAATTCACAAGCCACTGTTCTGGGTGTGAGTTTTCAGGACCCACTTGGCACTCTCAAACTAGACCAAGTTGGCACTGGTGTAATTTTGCGTCTAGGAGGCATCCTGCGAGAGGCGGATCTCCAGGAGGCACCCGGCAATTTAAGGCCGCAGGACCCTGAACCATTCTACAGGCTTTTTCCCTGGGAAACAAAACTCACAAGCCACTGTACTGGGTTTCAGTTTTCAGGACACACTTGACACTCTTAAACCAGACCAAGTTGGCACTGGTGCCACCTTGCGTCTGGGAGGCATCCTGCGAGAGGCCGAATTCCAGGAGGCATTCGGCAATTTAAGGCCGCAGGCCCCTAAACCATTGTACAGGCTTTTTCCCTGGGAAACAAAACTCACAAGCCACTGTTCTGGGTGTCAGTTTTCAGGACCCACTTGGCACTCTCAAACCAGACCAAGTTGGCACTGGTGCCACCTTGCGTCTGGGAGGCATCCTGCGAGAGGCGCAATTCCAGGGGCACCCGGCAATTTAAGGCCGCAAGACTCTGAAGAATTGTACAGGCTTTTTCCCTGGGAAACAAAACTCAGAAGCCAATGTTCTGGGTGTCAGTTTGCAGGACCCACTTGGCACTCTCAAACCATACCAAGTTGGCACTGGTGTCATTTTGCGTCTGGGAGGCATCCTGCGAAAGGCGCAATTCCAGGAGGCACCCGGCAATTTAAGGCCGAAGGACCCTGAACCATTGTACAGGCTTTTTCCCTGGGAAACAAAACTCACAAGCCACTGTTCTGGGTGTCAGTTTTCAGGACCCACTTGGCACTCTTAAACCAGATCAAGTTGGAACTGGTGCCACCTTGCGTCTGGGAGGCATCCTGCGAGAGGCCGAATTCCAGGAGGCATTCGGCAATTTAAGGCCGCAGAACTCTCAACAATTGTACAGGCTTTTTCCCTGGGAAACAAAACTCAGAAGCCACTGTTCTGGGTGTCAGTTTGCAGGACCCACTTGGAACTCTTAAACCAGACCAAGTTGGAACTGGTGCCACCTTGCGTCTGGGAGGCATCCTGCGAGAGGTGCAATTCCAGGAGGCACCCGGCAATTTAAGGCCGGAGGACCCTGAACCATTGTACAGGCTTTTTCCCTGGGAAACAAAACTCACAAGCCACTGTTCTGGGTGTCAGTTTTCAGGACCCACTTGGCACTCTTAAACGAGACCAAGTTGGAACTGGTGCCACCTTGCGTTTGGGAGGCATCCTGCGAGAGGCCGAATTACAGGAGGCACCCGGCAATTTAAGGCCCCCGGACCATAAACCATTGTACAGGCTTTTTCCCTGGGAAACAAAACTCACAAGCCACTGTTCTGGGTGTCAGTTTGCAGGAGCAACCTGGCACTCTCAAAAAAGACCAAATGTGCCCTGGTGCCACCTGGCGTCTGGGAGGCATCCTGCGAGAGGTGCAATTCCAGGAGGCACCCGGCAATTTCAGGCCGCAGGACCCTGAACCATTCAACAGGCTTTTTCCTTGGGAAACAAAACTCACAAGCCACTGTACTGGGTGTCAGTTTTCAGGACCCACTTGACACTCTCAAACCAGACCAAGTTGGCACTGGTGCCACCTTGCGTCTGGGAGGCATCCTGCGAGAGGCCGAATTACAGGAGGCACCCGGCAATTTAAGGCCGCAGATCTCTGAACAATTGTAAAGGCTTTTTCCCTGGGAAACAAAACTAACAAGCCAATGTTCTGGGTGTCAGTTTTCAGGACCCACTTGGCATTCTTAAACCAGACCAAGATGGCTCTGGTGCCACCTGGCATATGGGAGGCATCCTGCGAGAGGCCGAATTCCAGGAGGCACCCGGCAATTTAAGGCCCCCGGACCATAAACCATTGTACAGGCTTTTTCCCTGGGAAACAAAACTCAGAAGCCACTGTTCTGGGTGTCAGTTTTCAGGACCCACTTGGCACTCTCAAACAAGACCAAGATGGCTCTGGTTCAACCTTGCGTCTGGGAGGCATCCTGCGAGAGACCGAATTCCAGGAGGCACCCGGCAATTTAAGGCCTCAGGCCGCTGAACCACTGTACAGGCTTTTTCCCTGGGAAATAACACTAACAAACCACGGTTCTGGGTGTCAGTTTTCAGGACCCACTTGGCACTCTTAAACCAGACCAAGATGGCTCTGGTGCCACCTGGCGTCTTGGAGGCATCCTGCGAGAGGTGCAATTCCAGGCGGCACCAGGCAATTTAAGGCTGCAGGACCCTGAACCATTGTACAGGCTTTTTCCCTGGGAAACAAAACTCAGAAGCCACTGTTCTGGGTGTCAGTTTGCAGGACCCACTTGGCACTCTCAAACCAGACCATGTTGGCACTGGTGTCATTTTGCGTCTTGGAGGCATCCTGCGAAAAACGCAATTCCAGGAGGCACCCGGCAATTTAAGGCCGCAGGACCCTAAACCATTGTACAGGCTTTTTCCCTGGGAAACACAACTCAGAGGCCACTGTTCTGGGTGTCAGTTTGCAGGACCCACTTGGCACTCTTAAACCAGATCAAGTTGGAACTGGTGCCACCTTGCGTCTGGGAGGCATCCTGCGAGAGGCCGAATTCCAGGAGGCATTCGGCAATTTAAGGCCGCAGAACTCTGAACAATTGTAAAGGCTTTTTCCCTGGGAAACAAAACTCAGAAGCCACTGTTCTGGGTGTCAGTTTGCAGGACCCACTTGGAACTCTCAAACCAGACCAAGTTGGAACTGGTGCCACCTTGCGTCTGGGAGGCATCCTGCGAGAGGTGCAATTCCAGGAGGCACCCGGCAATTTAAGGCCGGAGGACCATGAACCATTGTACAGGCTTTTTCCCTGGGAAACAAAACTCACAAGCCACTGTACTGGGTTTCAGTTTTCAGGACACACTTGACACTCTTAAACCAGACCAAGTTGGCACTGGTGCCACATTGCGTTTGGGAAACATCCTGCGAGAGGTGCAATTCCAGGAGGCATTCGGCAATTTAAGGCCGCAGAACTCTGAACAACTGTAAAGGCTTTTTCCCTGGGAAACAAAACTCAGAAGCCACTGTTCTGGGTGTCAGTTTTCAGGACCCACTTGGCACTCTCAAACCAGACCAAGTTGGCACTGGTGCCACCTTGCGTCTGGGAGGCATCCTGCGAGAGGTGCAATTCCAGGAGGCACCCGGCAATTAAAGGCCGGAGGACCCTGAACCATTGTACAGGCTTTTTCCCTGGGAAACAAAACTCACAAGCCACTGTTCTGGGTGTCAGTTTTCAGGACCCACTTGGCACTCTTAAACGAGACCAAGTTGGAACTGGTGCCACCTTGCGTTTGGGAGGCATCCTGCGAGAGGCCGAATTACAGGAGGCACCCGGCAATTTAAGGCCCCCGGACCATAAACCATTGTACAGGCTTTTTCCCTGGGAAACAAAACTCAGAAGCCACTGTTCTGGGTGTCAGTTTGCAGGAGCAACCTGGCACTCTCAAAAAAGACCAAGTGTGCCCTGGTTCCACCTGGCGTCTGGGAGGCATCCTGCGAGAGGTGCAATTCCAGGAGGCACCCGGCAATTTCAGGCCGCAGGACCCTGAACCATTCTACAGGCTTTTTCCTTGGGAAACAAAACTCACAAGCCACTGTTCTGGGTGTCAGTTTTCAGGACCCCCTTGACACTCTCAAACCAGACCAAGTTGGCACTGGTGCCACCTTGCGTCTGGGAGGCATCCTGCGAGAGGCCGAATTACAGGAGGCACCCGGCAATTTAAGGCCGCAGGACCCTGAACCATTGTACAGGCTTTTTCCCTGGGAAACAAAACTAACAAGCCAATGTTCTGGGTGTCAGTTTTCAGGACTCACTTGGCATTCTTAAACCAGACCAAGATGGCTCTGGTGCCACCTGGCATCTGGGAGGCATCCTGCGAGAGGCCGAATTACAGGAGGCACCCGGCAATTTAAGGCTGCAGGACCCTGAACCACTGTACAGGCTTTTTCCCTGGGAAATAAAACTAACAAACCACGGTTCTGGGTGTCAGTTTTCAGGACCCACTTGGCACTCTCAAACCAGACTAAGTTGGCACCGGTGCCACCTTGCGTCTGAGAAACATCCTGCGAGAGGTGCAATTCCAGGAGGCACCCGGCAATTTAAGGCCGCTGGACCCTGAACCATTGTACAGGCTTTTTCCCTGGGAAACAAAACTCACAAGTCTCTGTTCTGGGTGTCAGTTTTCAGGACCCACTTGGCACTCTTAAACCAGACCAAGTTGGAACTGGTACCACCTTGCGTCTGGGAGGCATCCTGCGAGAGGCGGATCTCCAGGAGGCACCCGGCAATTGAAGGCCGCAGGCCTCTGAACCATTGTACAGGCTTTTTCCCTGGGAAACAAAATTCACAAGCCACTGTTCTGGGTGTGAGTTTTCAGGACCTACTTGGCACTCTCAAACTAGACCAAGTTGGCACTGGTGTAATTTTGCGTCTAGGAGGCATCCTGCGAGAGGCGGATCTCCAGGAGGCACCCGGCAATTTAAGGCCGCAGGACCCTGAACCATTCTACAGGCTTTTTCCCTGGGAAACAAAACTCACAAGCCACTGTTCTGGGTGTCAGTTTCCAGGACCCACTTGGCACTCTTAAACCAGACCAAGTTGGCACTGGTGCCGCCTTGCGTCTGGGAGGCATCCTGCGAGAGGCCGAATTCCAGGAGGCACCCGGCAATTTAAGGCCGCAGGACCCTGAACCGTTGTAAAGGCTTTTTCCCTGGGAAACAAAACTCAGACGCCACTGTTCTGGGTGTCAGTTTGCAGGACCCACTTGGCACTCTTAAACCAGACCAAGATGGCTCTGGTGCCACCTGGCGTCTGGGAGGCATCCTGCGAGAGGAGCAATTCCAGGAGGCACCCGGCAATTTAAGGCTGCAGGACCCCGAACCATTGTACAGGCTTTTTCCCTGGGAAACAAAATTCAGAAGCCACTGTTCTGGGTGTCAGTTTGCAGGACCCACTTGGCACTCTCAAACCAGACCAAGTTGGCACTGGTGTCATTTTGCGTCTGGGAGGCATCCTGCGAAAAACGCAATTCCAGGAGGCACCCGGCAATTTAAGGCCGCAGGACCCTGAACCATTGTACAGGCTTTTTCCCTGGGAAACAAAACTCAGAAGCCACTGTTCTGGGTGTCAGTTTGCAGGACCCACTTGGCACTCTTAAACCAGTTCAAGTTGGAACTGGTGCCACCTTGCGTCTGGGAGGCATCCTGCGAGAGGCCGAATTCCAGGAGGCATTCGGCAATTTAAGGCCGCAGAACTCTGAACAATTGTAAAGGCTTTTTCCCTGGGAAACAAAACTCAGAAGCCACTGTTCTTGGTGTCATTTTGCAGGACCCACTTCGAACTCTTAAACCAGACCAAGTTGGAACTGGTGCCACCTTGCGTCTGGGAGGCATCCTGCGAGAGGTGCAATTCCAGGAGGCACCCGGCAATTTAAGGCCGGAGGACCCTGAACCATTGTACAGGCTTTTTCCCTGGGAAACAAAACTCACAAGCCACTGTACTGGGTTTCAGTTTTCAGGACACACTTGACACTCTTAAACCAGACCAAGTTGGCACTGGTTCCACCTTGCGTCTGGGAGGCATCCTGCGAGAGGCCGAATTCCAGGAGGCATTCGGCAATTTAAGGCCGCAGGCCCCTAAACCATTGTACAGGCTTTTTCCCTGGGAAACAAAACTCACAAGCCACTGTTCTGGGTGTCAGTTTTCAGGACCCACTTGGCACTCTCAAACCAGACCAAGTTGGCACTGGTGCCACCTTGCGTCTGGGAGGCATCCTGCGAGAGGCGCAATTCCGGGGGCACCCGGCAATTTAAGGCCGCAAGACTCTGAAGAATTGTACAGGCTTTTTCCCTGGGAAACAAAACTCAGAAGCCAATGTTCTGGGTGTCAGTTTGCAGGACCCACTTGGCACTCTCAAACCATACCAAGTTGGCACTGGTGTCATTTTGCGTCTGGGAGGCATCCTGCGAAAGGCGCAATTCCAGGAGGCACCCGGCAATTTAAGGCCGAAGGACCCTGAACCATTGTACAGGCTTTTTCCCTGGAAAACAAAACTCACAAGCCACTGTTCTGGGTGTCAGTTTTCAGGACCCACTTGGCACTCTTAAACCAGATCAAGTTGGAACTGGTGCCACCTTGCGTCTGGGAGGCATCCTGCGAGAGGCCGAATTCCAGGAGGCATTCGGCAATTTAAGGCCGCAGAACTCTCAACAATTGTAAAGGCTTTTTCCCTGGGAAACAAAGCTCAGAAGCCACTGTTCTGGGTGTCAGTTTGCAGGACCCACTTGGAACTCTTAAACCAGACCAAGTTGGAACTGGTGCCACCTTGCGTCTGGGAGGCATCCTGCGAGAGGTGCAATTCCAGGAGGCACCCGGCAATTTAAGGCCGGAGGACCCTGAACCATTGTACAGGCTTTTTCCCTGGGAAACAAAACTCACAAGCCACTGTTCTGGGTGTCAGTTTTCAGGACCCACTTGGCACTCTTAAACGAGACCAAGTTGGAACTGGTGCCACCTTGCGTTTGGGAGGCATCCTGCGAGAGGCCGAATTACAGGAGGCACCCGGCAATTTAAGGCTGCAGGACCCTGAACCACTGTACAGGCTTTTTCCCTGGGAAATAAAACTAACAAACCACGGTTCTGGGTGTCAGTTTTCAGGACCCACTTGGCACTCTCAAACCAGACTAAGTTGGCACCGGTGCCACCTTGCGTCTGAGAAACATCCTGCGAGAGGTGCAATTCCAGGAGGCACCCGGCAATTTAAGGCCGCAGGACCCTGAACCATTGTACAGGCTTTTTCCCTGGGAAACAAAACTCACAAGTCTCTGTTCTGGGTGTCAGTTTTCAGGACCCACTTGGCACTCTTAAACCAGACCAAGTTGGAACTGGTACCACCTTGCGTCTGGGAGGCATCCTGCGAGAGGCGGATCTCCAGGAGGCACCCGGCAATTGAAGGCCGCAGGCCTCTGAACCATTGTACAGGCTTTTTCCCTGGGAAACAAAATTCACAAGCCACTGTTCTGGGTGTGAGTTTTCAGGACCTACTTGGCACTCTCAAACTAGACCAAGTTGGCACTGGTGTAATTTTGCGTCTAGGAGGCATCCTGCGAGAGGCGGATCTCCAGGAGGCACCCGGCAATTTAAGGCCGCAGGACCCTGAACCATTCTACAGGCTTTTTCCCTGGGAAACAAAACTCACAAGCCACTGTTCTGGGTGTCAGTTTCCAGGACCCACTTGGCACTCTTAAACCAGACCTAGTTGGCACTGGTACCGCCTTGCGTCTGGGAGGCATCCTGCGAGAGGCCGAATTACAGGAGGCACCCGGCAATTTAAGGCCGCAGGACCCTGAACCGTTGTAAAGGCTTTTTCCCTGGGAAACAAAACTCAGACGCCACTGTTCTGGGTGTCAGTTTGCAGGACCCACTTGGCACTCTTAAACCAGACCAAGATGGCTCTGGTGCCACCTGGCGTCTGGGAGGCATCCTGCGAGAGGAGCAATTCCAGGAGGCACCCGGCAATTTAAGGCTGCAGGACCCTGAACCATTGTACAGGCTTTTTCCCTGGGAAACAAAATTCAGAAGCCACTGTTCTGGGTGTCAGTTTGCAGGATCCACTTGGCACTCTCAAACCAGACCAAGTTGGCACTGGTGTCATTTTGCGTCTGGGAGGCATCCTGCGAAAAACGCAATTCCAGGAGGCACCCGGCAATTTAAGGCCGCAGGACCCTGAACGATTGTACAGGCTTTTTCCCTGGGAAACAAAACTCAGAAGCCACTGTTCTGGGTGTCAGTTTGCAGGACCCACTTGGCACTCTTAAACCAGTTCAAGTTGGAACTGGTGCCACCTTGCGTCTGGGAGGCATCCTGCGAGAGGCCGAATTCCAGGAGGCATTCGGCAATTTAAGGCCGCAGAACTCTGAACAATTGTAAAGGCTTTTTCCCTGGGAAACAAAACTCAGAAGCCACTGTTCTTGGTGTCAGTTTGCAGGACCCACTTCGAACTCTTAAACCAGACCAAGTTGGAACTGGTGCCACCTTGCGTCTGGGAGGCATCCTGCGAGAGGTACAATTCCAGGAGGCACCCGGCAATTTAAGGCCGGAGGACCCTGAACCATTGTACAGGCTTTTTCCCTGGGAAACAAAACTCACAAGCCACTGTACTGGGTTTCAGTTTTCAGGACACACTTGACACTCTTAAACCAGACCAAGTTGGCACTGGTGCCACCTTGCGTCTGGGAGGCATCCTGCGAGAGGCCGAATTCCAGGAGGCATTCGGCAATTTAAGGCCGCAGGCCCCTAAACCATTGTACAGGCTTTTTCCCTGGGAAACAAAACTCACAAGCCACTGTTCTGGGTGTCAGTTTTCAGGACCCACTTGGCACTCTCAAACCAGACCAAGTTGGCACTGGTGCCACCTTGCGTCTGGGAGGCATCCTGCGAGAGGCGCAATTCCAGGGGCACCCGGCAATTTAAGGCCGCAAGACTCTGAAGAATTGTACAGGCTTTTTCCCTGGGAAACAAAACTCAGAAGCCAATGTTCTGGGTGTCAGTTTGCAGGACCCACTTGGCACTCTCAAACCATACCAAGTTGGCACTGGTGTCATTTTGCGTCTGGGAGGCATCCTGCGAAAGGCGCAATTCCAGGAGGCACCCGGCAATTTAAGGCCGAAGGACCCTGAACCATTGTACAGGCTTTTTCCCTGGGAAACAAAACTCACAAGCCACTGTTCTGGGTGTCAGTTTTCAGGACCCACTTGGCACTCTTAAACCAGATCAAGTTGGAACTGGTGCCACCTTGCGTCTGGGAGGCATCCTGCGAGAGGCCGAATTCCAGGAGGCATTCGGCAATTTAAGGCCGCAGAACTCTCAACAATTGTACAGGCTTTTTCCCTGGGAAACAAAACTCAGAAGCCACTGTTCTGGGTGTCAGTTTGCAGGACCCACTTGGAACTCTTAAACCAGACCAAGTTGGAACTGGTGCCACCTTGCGTCTGGGAGGCATCCTGCGAGAGGTGCAATTCCAGGAGGCACCCGGCAATTTAAGGCCGGAGGACCCTGAACCATTGTACAGGCTTTTTCCCTGGGAAACAAAACTCACAAGCCACTGTTCTGGGTGTCAGTTTTCAGGACCCACTTGGCACTCTTAAACGAGACCAAGTTGGAACTGGTGCCACCTTGCGTTTGGGAGGCATCCTGCGAGAGGCCGAATTACAGGAGGCACCCGGCAATTTAAGGCCCCCGGACCATAAACCATTGTACAGGCTTTTTCCCTGGGAAACAAAACTCACAAGCCACTGTTCTGGGTGTCAGTTTGCAGGAGCAACCTGGCACTCTCAAAAAAGACCAAATGTGCCCTGGTGCCACCTGGCGTCTGGGAGGCATCCTGCGAGAGGTGCAATTCCAGGAGGCACCCGGCAATTTCAGGCCGCAGGACCCTGAACCATTCAACAGGCTTTTTCCTTGGGAAACAAAACTCACAAGCCACTGTACTGGGTGTCAGTTTTCAGGACCCACTTGACACTCTCAAACCAGACCAAGTTGGCACTGGTGCCACCTTGCGTCTGGGAGGCATCCTGCGAGAGGCCGAATTACAGGAGGCACCCGGCAATTTAAGGCCGCAGATCTCTGAACAATTGTAAAGGCTTTTTCCCTGGGAAACAAAACTAACAAGCCAATGTTCTGGGTGTCAGTTTTCAGGACCCACTTGGCATTCTTAAACCAGACCAAGATGGCTCTGGTGCCACCTGGCATATGGGAGGCATCCTGCGAGAGGCCGAATTCCAGGAGGCACCCGGCAATTTAAGGCCCCCGGACCATAAACCATTGTACAGGCTTTTTCCCTGGGAAACAAAACTCAGAAGCCACTGTTCTGGGTGTCAGTTTTCAGGACCCACTTGGCACTCTCAAACAAGACCAAGATGGCTCTGGTTCAACCTTGCGTCTGGGAGGCATCCTGCGAGAGACCGAATTCCAGGAGGCACCCGGCAATTTAAGGCCTCAGGCCGCTGAACCACTGTACAGGCTTTTTCCCTGGGAAATAACACTAACAAACCACGGTTCTGGGTGTCAGTTTTCAGGACCCACTTGGCACTCTTAAACCAGACCAAGATGGCTCTGGTGCCACCTGGCGTCTTGGAGGCATCCTGCGAGAGGTGCAATTCCAGGCGGCACCAGGCAATTTAAGGCTGCAGGACCCTGAACCATTGTACAGGCTTTTTCCCTGGGAAACAAAACTCAGAAGCCACTGTTCTGGGTGTCAGTTTGCAGGACCCACTTGGCACTCTCAAACCAGACCATGTTGGCACTGGTGTCATTTTGCGTCTTGGAGGCATCCTGCGAAAAACGCAATTCCAGGAGGCACCCGGCAATTTAAGGCCGCAGGACCCTAAACCATTGTACAGGCTTTTTCCCTGGGAAACACAACTCAGAGGCCACTGTTCTGGGTGTCAGTTTGCAGGACCCACTTGGCACTCTTAAACCAGATCAAGTTGGAACTGGTGCCACCTTGCGTCTGGGAGGCATCCTGCGAGAGGCCGAATTCCAGGAGGCATTCGGCAATTTAAGGCCGCAGAACTCTGAACAATTGTAAAGGCTTTTTCCCTGGGAAACAAAACTCAGAAGCCACTGTTCTGGGTGTCAGTTTGCAGGACCCACTTGGAACTCTCAAACCAGACCAAGTTGGAACTGGTGCCACCTTGCGTCTGGGAGGCATCCTGCGAGAGGTGCAATTCCAGGAGGCACCCGGCAATTTAAGGCCGGAGGACCATGAACCATTGTACAGGCTTTTTCCCTGGGAAACAAAACTCACAAGCCACTGTACTGGGTTTCAGTTTTCAGGACACACTTGACACTCTTAAACCAGACCAAGTTGGCACTGGTGCCACATTGCGTTTGGGAAACATCCTGCGAGAGGTGCAATTCCAGGAGGCATTCGGCAATTTAAGGCCGCAGAACTCTGAACAACTGTAAAGGCTTTTTCCCTGGGAAACAAAACTCAGAAGCCACTGTTCTGGGTGTCAGTTTTCAGGACCCACTTGGCACTCTCAAACCAGACCAAGTTGGCACTGGTGCCACCTTGCGTCTGGGAGGCATCCTGCGAGAGGTGCAATTCCAGGAGGCACCCGGCAATTAAAGGCCGGAGGACCCTGAACCATTGTACAGGCTTTTTCCCTGGGAAACAAAACTCACAAGCCACTGTTCTGGGTGTCAGTTTTCAGGACCCACTTGGCACTCTTAAACGAGACCAAGTTGGAACTGGTGCCACCTTGCGTTTGGGAGGCATCCTGCGAGAGGCCGAATTACAGGAGGCACCCGGCAATTTAAGGCCCCCGGACCATAAACCATTGTACAGGCTTTTTCCCTGGGAAACAAAACTCAGAAGCCACTGTTCTGGGTGTCAGTTTGCAGGAGCAACCTGGCACTCTCAAAAAAGACCAAGTGTGCCCTGGTTCCACCTGGCGTCTGGGAGGCATCCTGCGAGAGGTGCAATTCCAGGAGGCACCCGGCAATTTCAGGCCGCAGGACCCTGAACCATTCTACAGGCTTTTTCCTTGGGAAACAAAACTCACAAGCCACTGTTCTGGGTGTCAGTTTTCAGGACCCCCTTGACACTCTCAAACCAGACCAAGTTGGCACTGGTGCCACCTTGCGTCTGGGAGGCATCCTGCGAGAGGCCGAATTACAGGAGGCACCCGGCAATTTAAGGCCGCAGGACCCTGAACCATTGTACAGGCTTTTTCCCTGGGAAACAAAACTAACAAGCCAATGTTCTGGGTGTCAGTTTTCAGGACTCACTTGGCATTCTTAAACCAGACCAAGATGGCTCTGGTGCCACCTGGCATCTGGGAGGCATCCTGCGAGAGGCCGAATTACAGGAGGCACCCGGCAATTTAAGGCTGCAGGACCCTGAACCACTGTACAGGCTTTTTCCCTGGGAAATAAAACTAACAAACCACGGTTCTGGGTGTCAGTTTTCAGGACCCACTTGGCACTCTCAAACCAGACTAAGTTGGCACCGGTGCCACCTTGCGTCTGAGAAACATCCTGCGAGAGGTGCAATTCCAGGAGGCACCCGGCAATTTAAGGCCGCTGGACCCTGAACCATTGTACAGGCTTTTTCCCTGGGAAACAAAACTCACAAGTCTCTGTTCTGGGTGTCAGTTTTCAGGACCCACTTGGCACTCTTAAACCAGACCAAGTTGGAACTGGTACCACCTTGCGTCTGGGAGGCATCCTGCGAGAGGCGGATCTCCAGGAGGCACCCGGCAATTGAAGGCCGCAGGCCTCTGAACCATTGTACAGGCTTTTTCCCTGGGAAACAAAATTCACAAGCCACTGTTCTGGGTGTGAGTTTTCAGGACCTACTTGGCACTCTCAAACTAGACCAAGTTGGCACTGGTGTAATTTTGCGTCTAGGAGGCATCCTGCGAGAGGCGGATCTCCAGGAGGCACCCGGCAATTTAAGGCCGCAGGACCCTGAACCATTCTACAGGCTTTTTCCCTGGGAAACAAAACTCACAAGCCACTGTTCTGGGTGTCAGTTTCCAGGACCCACTTGGCACTCTTAAACCAGACCAAGTTGGCACTGGTGCCGCCTTGCGTCTGGGAGGCATCCTGCGAGAGGCCGAATTCCAGGAGGCACCCGGCAATTTAAGGCCGCAGGACCCTGAACCGTTGTAAAGGCTTTTTCCCTGGGAAACAAAACTCAGACGCCACTGTTCTGGGTGTCAGTTTGCAGGACCCACTTGGCACTCTTAAACCAGACCAAGATGGCTCTGGTGCCACCTGGCGTCTGGGAGGCATCCTGCGAGAGGAGCAATTCCAGGAGGCACCCGGCAATTTAAGGCTGCAGGACCCTGAACCATTGTACAGGCTTTTTCCCTGGGAAACAAAATTCAGAAGCCACTGTTCTGGGTGTCAGTTTGCAGGACCCACTTGGCACTCTCAAACCAGACCAAGTTGGCACTGGTGTCATTTTGCGTCTGGGAGGCATCCTGCGAAAAACGCAATTCCAGGAGGCACCCGGCAATTTAAGGCCGCAGGACCCTGAACCATTGTACAGGCTTTTTCCCTGGGAAACAAAACTCAGAAGCCACTGTTCTGGGTGTCAGTTTGCAGGACCCACTTGGCACTCTTAAACCAGTTCAAGTTGGAACTGGTGCCACCTTGCGTCTGGGAGGCATCCTGCGAGAGGCCGAATTCCAGGAGGCATTCGGCAATTTAAGGCCGCAGAACTCTGAACAATTGTAAAGGCTTTTTCCCTGGGAAACAAAACTCAGAAGCCACTGTTCTTGGTGTCAGTTTGCAGGACCCACTTCGAACTCTTAAACCAGACCAAGTTGGAACTGGTGCCACCTTGCGTCTGGGAGGCATCCTGCGAGAGGTGCAATTCCAGGAGGCACCCGGCAATTTAAGGCCGGAGGACCCTGAACCATTGTACAGGCTTTTTCCCTGGGAAACAAAACTCACAAGCCACTGTACTGGGTTTCAGTTTTCAGGACACACTTGACACTCTTAAACCAGACCAAGTTGGCACTGGTTCCACCTTGCGTCTGGGAGGCATCCTGCGAGAGGCCGAATTCCAGGAGGCATTCGGCAATTTAAGGCCGCAGGCCCCTAAACCATTGTACAGGCTTTTTCCCTGGGAAACAAAACTCACAAGCCACTGTTCTGGGTGTCAGTTTTCAGGACCCACTTGGCACTCTCAAACCAGACCAAGTTGGCACTGGTGCCACCTTGCGTCTGGGAGGCATCCTGCGAGAGGCGCAATTCCGGGGGCACCCGGCAATTTAAGGCCGCAAGACTCTGAAGAATTGTACAGGCTTTTTCCCTGGGAAACAAAACTCAGAAGCCAATGTTCTGGGTGTCAGTTTGCAGGACCCACTTGGCACTCTCAAACCATACCAAGTTGGCACTGGTGTCATTTTGCGTCTGGGAGGCATCCTGCGAAAGGCGCAATTCCAGGAGGCACCCGGCAATTTAAGGCCGAAGGACCCTGAACCATTGTACAGGCTTTTTCCCTGGAAAACAAAACTCACAAGCCACTGTTCTGGGTGTCAGTTTTCAGGACCCACTTGGCACTCTTAAACCAGATCAAGTTGGAACTGGTGCCACCTTGCGTCTGGGAGGCATCCTGCGAGAGGCCGAATTCCAGGAGGCATTCGGCAATTTAAGGCCGCAGAACTCTCAACAATTGTAAAGGCTTTTTCCCTGGGAAACAAAGCTCAGAAGCCACTGTTCTGGGTGTCAGTTTGCAGGACCCACTTGGAACTCTTAAACCAGACCAAGTTGGAACTGGTGCCACCTTGCGTCTGGGAGGCATCCTGCGAGAGGTGCAATTCCAGGAGGCACCCGGCAATTTAAGGCCGGAGGACCCTGAACCATTGTACAGGCTTTTTCCCTGGGAAACAAAACTCACAAGCCACTGTTCTGGGTGTCAGTTTTCAGGACCCACTTGGCACTCTTAAACGAGACCAAGTTGGAACTGGTGCCACCTTGCGTTTGGGAGGCATCCTGCGAGAGGCCGAATTACAGGAGGCACCCGGCAATTTAAGGCTGCAGGACCCTGAACCACTGTACAGGCTTTTTCCCTGGGAAATAAAACTAACAAACCACGGTTCTGGGTGTCAGTTTTCAGGACCCACTTGGCACTCTCAAACCAGACTAAGTTGGCACCGGTGCCACCTTGCGTCTGAGAAACATCCTGCGAGAGGTGCAATTCCAGGAGGCACCCGGCAATTTAAGGCCGCAGGACCCTGAACCATTGTACAGGCTTTTTCCCTGGGAAACAAAACTCACAAGTCTCTGTTCTGGGTGTCAGTTTTCAGGACCCACTTGGCACTCTTAAACCAGACCAAGTTGGAACTGGTACCACCTTGCGTCTGGGAGGCATCCTGCGAGAGGCGGATCTCCAGGAGGCACCCGGCAATTGAAGGCCGCAGGCCTCTGAACCATTGTACAGGCTTTTTCCCTGGGAAACAAAATTCACAAGCCACTGTTCTGGGTGTGAGTTTTCAGGACCTACTTGGCACTCTCAAACTAGACCAAGTTGGCACTGGTGTAATTTTGCGTCTAGGAGGCATCCTGCGAGAGGCGGATCTCCAGGAGGCACCCGGCAATTTAAGGCCGCAGGACCCTGAACCATTCTACAGGCTTTTTCCCTGGGAAACAAAACTCACAAGCCACTGTTCTGGGTGTCAGTTTCCAGGACCCACTTGGCACTCTTAAACCAGACCTAGTTGGCACTGGTACCGCCTTGCGTCTGGGAGGCATCCTGCGAGAGGCCGAATTACAGGAGGCACCCGGCAATTTAAGGCCGCAGGACCCTGAACCGTTGTAAAGGCTTTTTCCCTGGGAAACAAAACTCAGACGCCACTGTTCTGGGTGTCAGTTTGCAGGACCCACTTGGCACTCTTAAACCAGACCAAGATGGCTCTGGTGCCACCTGGCGTCTGGGAGGCATCCTGCGAGAGGAGCAATTCCAGGAGGCACCCGGCAATTTAAGGCTGCAGGACCCTGAACCATTGTACAGGCTTTTTCCCTGGGAAACAAAATTCAGAAGCCACTGTTCTGGGTGTCAGTTTGCAGGACCCACTTGGCACTCTCAAACCAGACCAAGTTGGCACTGGTGTCATTTTGCGTCTGGGAGGCATCCTGCGAAAAACGCAATTCCAGGAGGCACCCGGCAATTTAAGGCCGCAGGACCCTGAACGATTGTACAGGCTTTTTCCCTGGGAAACAAAACTCAGAAGCCACTGTTCTGGGTGTCAGTTTGCAGGACCCACTTGGCACTCTTAAACCAGTTCAAGTTGGAACTGGTGCCACCTTGCGTCTGGGAGGCATCCTGCGAGAGGCCGAATTCCAGGAGGCATTCGGCAATTTAAGGCCGCAGAACTCTGAACAATTGTAAAGGCTTTTTCCCTGGGAAACAAAACTCAGAAGCCACTGTTCTTGGTGTCAGTTTGCAGGACCCACTTCGAACTCTTAAACCAGACCAAGTTGGAACTGGTGCCACCTTGCGTCTGGGAGGCATCCTGCGAGAGGTACAATTCCAGGAGGCACCCGGCAATTTAAGGCCGGAGGACCCTGAACCATTGTACAGGCTTTTTCCCTGGGAAACAAAACTCACAAGCCACTGTACTGGGTTTCAGTTTTCAGGACACACTTGACACTCTTAAACCAGACCAAGTTGGCACTGGTGCCACCTTGCGTCTGGGAGGCATCCTGCGAGAGGCCGAATTCCAGGAGGCATTCGGCAATTTAAGGCCGCAGGCCCCTAAACCATTGTACAGGCTTTTTCCCTGGGAAACAAAACTCACAAGCCACTGTTCTGGGTGTCAGTTTTCAGGACCCACTTGGCACTCTCAAACCAGACCAAGTTGGCACTGGTGCCACCTTGCGTCTGGGAGGCATCCTGCGAGAGGCGCAATTCCAGGGGCACCCGGCAATTTAAGGCCGCAAGACTCTGAAGAATTGTACAGGCTTTTTCCCTGGGAAACAAAACTCAGAAGCCAATGTTCTGGGTGTCAGTTTGCAGGACCCACTTGGCACTCTCAAACCAGACCAAGTTGGCACTGGTGTCATTTTGCGTCTGGGAGGCATCCTGCGAAAGGCGCAATTCCAGGAGGCACCCGGCAATTTAAGGCCTCAGGCCCCTGAACCATTGTACAGGCTTTTTCCCTGGGAAACAAAACTCACAAGCCACTGTTCTGGGTGTCAGTTTTCAGGACCCACTTGGCACTCTTAAACCAGATCAAGTTGGAACTGGTGCCACCTTGCGTCTGGGAGGCATCCTGCGAGAGGCCGAATTCCAGGAGGCATTCGGCAATTTAAGGCCGCAGAACTCTCAACAATTGTAAAGGCTTTTTCCCTGGGAAACAAAACTCAGAAGCCACTGTTCTGGGTGTCAGTTTGCAGGACCCACTTGGAACTCTTAAACCAGACCAAGTTGGAACTGGTGCCACCTTGCATCTGGGAGGCATCCTGCGAGAGGTGCAATTCCAGGAGGCACCCGGCAATTTAAGGCCGGAGGACCCTGAACCATTGTACAGGCTTTTTCCCTGGGAAACAAAACTCAGAAGCCACTGTTCTGGGTGTCAGTTTGCAGGACCCACTTGGCACTCTCAAACCAGACCATGTTGGCACTGGTGTCATTTTGCGTCTTGGAGGCATCCTGCGAAAAACGCAATTCCAGGAGGCATTCGGCAATTTAAGGCCGCAGAACTCTGAACAATTGTAAAGGCTTTTTCCCTGGGAAACAAAACTCAGAAGCCACTGTTCTGGGTGTCAGTTTGCAGGACCCACTTGGAACTCTCAAACCAGACCAAGTTGGAACTGGTGCCACCTTGCGTCTGGGAGGCATCCTGCGAGAGGTGCAATTCCAGGAGGCACCCGGCAATTTAAGGCCGGAGGACCATGAACCATTGTACAGGCTTTTTCCCTGGGAAACAAAACTCACAAGCCACTGTACTGGGTTTCAGTTTTCAGGACACACTTGACACTCTTAAACCAGACCAAGTTGGCACTGGTGCCACATTGCGTTTGGGAAACATCCTGCGAGAGGTGCAATTCCAGGAGGCATTCGGCAATTTAAGGCCGCAGAACTCTGAACAACTGTAAAGGCTTTTTCCCTGGGAAACAAAACTCAGAAGCCACTGTTCTGGGTGTCAGTTTTCAGGACCCACTTGGCACTCTCAAACCAGACCAAGTTGGCACTGGTGCCACCTTGCGTCTGGGAGGCATCCTGCGAGAGGCGGATCTCCAGGAGGCACCCGGCAATTTAAGGCCGCAGGACCCTGAACCATTGTACAGGCTTTTTCCCTGGGAAACAAAACTCACAAGCCACTGTTCTGGGTGTCAGTTTTCAGGACCCACTTGGCACTCTTAAACCAGACCAAGTTGGAACTGGTGCCACCTTGCGTCTGGGAGGCATCCTGCGAAAAACGCAATTCCAGGAGGCACCCGGCAATTTAAGGCCGCAGGACCCTGAACCATTCTACAGGCTTTTTCCCTGGAAAACAAAACTCACAAGCCACTGTTCTGGGTGTCAGTTTTCAGGAACCACTTGGCACTCTTAAACCAGACCAAGTTGGCACTGGTGCCACCTTGCGTTTGGGAGGCATCCTGCGAGAGGCCGAATTCCAGGAGGCATTCGGCAATTTAAGGCCGCAGAACTCTGAACAATTGTACAGGCTTTTTCCCTGGGAAACAAAACTCAGAAGCCACTGTTCTGGGTGTCAGTTTGCAGGAGCAACCTGGCACTCTCAAAAAAGACCAAGTGTGCTCTGGTGCCGCCTGGCGTCGTGGAGGCATCTTTCGAGAGGTGCAATTCCAGGAGGCACCCGGCAATTTCAGGCCGCAGGACCCTGAACCATTCAACAGGCTTTTTCCTTGGGAAAAAAAATTCACAAGCCACTGTTCTGGGTGTCAGTTTTCAGGACCCACTTGACACTCTCAAACCAGACCAAGTTGGCACTGGTGCCACCTTGCGTGTGGGAGGCATCCTGCGAGAGGCCGAATTACAGGTGGCACCCGGCAATTTAAGGCCTCAGATCCCTGAACCATTGTACAGACTTTTTCCCTTGGAAACAAAACTCACAAGCCACTGTTCTGGGTGTCAGTTTTCAGGAGCCACTTGACACTCTCAAACCAGACCAAGTTGACACTTGTGCCACCTTGCGTCTGGGAGGCATCCTGCGTAAGGCGCAATTCCAGGAGGCACCCGGCAATTTAAGCCCTCAGAACCCTGAACAATTGTAAAGGCTTTTTCCCTGGGAAACAAAACTCAGAAGCCACTGTTCTGGGTGTCAGTTTTCAGGACCCACTTGGCACTCTTAAACCAGACCAAGTTGGAACTGGTGCCACCTTGCGTCTGGGAGGCATCCTGCGAGAGGCCGAATTCCAGGAGGCACCCGGCAATTTAAGGCCGCAGGACCCTGAACCATTCTACAGGCTTTTTCCCTGGGAAACAAAACTCAGAAGCCACTGTTCTGGGTGTCAGTTTTCAGGACCCACTTGGCACTCTTAAACGAGACCAAGTTTGAACTGGTGCAGCCTTGCGTCTGGGAGGCATCCTGCGAGAGTCCGAATTACAGGAGGCACCCGGCAATTTAAGGCCCCCGGACCATAAACCATTGTACAGGCTTTTTCCCTGGGAAACAAAACTCACAAGCCACTGTTCTGGGTGTCAGTTTTCAGGACCCACTTGGCACTCTCAAACAAGACCAAGTTGGCACTGGTTCAACCTTGCGTCTGGGAGGCATCCTGCGAGAGGCGGAATTCCAGGGGCACCCGGCAATTTAAGGCCGCAGGACCCTGAACCATTGTACAGGCTTTTTCCCTGGGAAACAAAACTAACAAGCCAATGTTCTGGGTGTCAGTTTTCAGGACCCACTTGGCATTCTTAAACCAGACCAAGATGGCTCTGGTGCCACCTGGCATCGGGGAGGCATCCTGCGAGAGGCCGAATTCCAGGAGGCACCCGGCAATTTAAGGCCTCTGGCCGCAGAACCACTGTACAGGCTTTTTCCCTGGGAAATAAAACTAACAAACCACGGTTCTGGGTGTCAGTTTTCAGGACCCACTTGGCACTCTCAAACCAGACTAAGTGGGCACCGGTGCCACTTAGCGTCTGAGAAACATCCTGCGAGAGGTGCAATTCCAGGAGGCACCCGGCAATTTAAGGCCGCAGGACCCTGAACCATTGTACAGGCTTTTTCCCTGGGAAACAAAACTCACAAGTCTCTGTTCTGGGTGTCAGTTTTCAGGACCCACTTGGCACTCTTAAACCAGACCAAGTTGGAACTGGTACCACCTTGCGTCTGGGAGGCATCCTGCGAGAGGCGGATCTCCAGGAGGCACCCGGCAATTGAAGGCCGCAGGCCTCTGAACCATTGTACAGGCTTTTTCCCTGGGAAAAAAAATTCACAAGCCACTGTTCTGGGTGTGAGTTTTCAGGACCTACTTGGCACTCTCAAACTAGACCAAGTTGGCACTGGTGTAATTTTGCGTCTAGGAGGCATCCTGCGAGAGGCGGATCTCCAGGAGGCACCCGGCAATTTAAGGCCAGAGGACCCTGAACCATTCTACAGGCTTTTTCCCTGGGAAACAAAACTCACAAGCCACTGTTCTGGGTGTCAGTTTGCAGGACCCACTTGGAACTCTTAAACCAGACCAAGTTGGAACTGGTGCAGCCTTGCGTCTGGGAGGCATCCTGCGAGAGGTGCAATTCCAGGAGGCACCCGGCAATTTAAGGCCGGAGGACCCTGAACCATTGTACAGGCTTTTTCCCTGGGAAACAAAACTCACAAGCCAATGTACTGGGTTTCAGTTTTCAGGACACACTTGACACTCTTAAACCAGACCAAGTTGGCACTGGTGCCACCTTGCGTCTGGGAGGCATCCTGCGAGAGGCTGAATTCCAGGAGGCATTCGGCAATTTAAGGCCGCAGAACTCTGAACAATTGTAAAGGCTTTTTCCCTGGGAAACAAAACTCAGACGCCACTGTTCTGGGTTTTAGTTTTCAGGACCCACTTGGCACTCTAAAACCAGACCAAGTTGGCACTGGTGCCACCTTGCGTCTGGGAGGCATCCTGCGAGAGGTGCAATTCCAGGAGGCACCCGGCAATTTAAGGCCGCAGGACCCTGAACCATTCTACAGGCTTTTTCCCTGGGAAACAAAACTCACAAGCCACTGTTCTGGGTGTCAGTTTTCAGGACCCACTCGGCACTCTTAAACCAGACCAAGATGGCTCTGTTGCCACGTGGCGTCTGGGAGGCATCCTGCGAGAGGCAGAATTCCAGGAGGCACCCGGCAATTTAAGGCCGGAGGACCCTGAACCATTGTACAGGCTTTTTCCCTGGGAAACAAAACTCACAAGCCACTGTTCTGGGTGTCAGTTTTCAGGACCCACTTGGCACTCTTAAACGAGACCAAGTTGGAACTGGTGCCACCTTGCGTTTGGGAGGCATCCTGCGAGAGGCCGAATTACAGGAGGCACCCGGCAATTTAAGGCCCCCGGACCATAAACCATTGTACAGGCTTTTTCCCTGGGAAACAAAACTCACAAGCCACTGTTCTGGGTGTCAGTTTGCAGGAGCAACCTGGCACTCTCAAAAAAGACCAAATGTGCCCTGGTGCCACCTGGCGTCTGGGAGGCATCCTGCGAGAGGTGCAATTCCAGGAGGCACCCAGCAATTTCAGGCCGCAGGACCCTGAACCATTCAACAGGCTTTTTCCTTGGGAAACAAAACTCACAAGCCACTGTACTGGGTGTCAGTTTTCAGGACCCACTTGACACTCTCAAACCAGACCAAGTTGGCACTGGTGCCACCTTGCGTCTGGGAGGCATCCTGCGAGAGGCCGAATTACAGGAGGCACCCGGCAATTTAAGGCCGCAGATCTCTGAACAATTGTAAAGGCTTTTTCCCTGGGAAACAAAACTAACAAGCCAATGTTCTGGGTGTCAGTTTTCAGGACCCACTTGGCATTCTTAAACCAGACCAAGATGGCTCTGGTGCCACCTGGCATATGGGAGGCATCCTGTGAGAGGCCGAATTCCAGGAGGCACCCGGCAATTTAAGGCCCCCGGACCATAAACCATTGTACAGGCTTTTTCCCTGGGAAACAAAACTCAGAAGCCACTGTTCTGGGTGTCAGTTTTCAGGACCCACTTGGCACTCTCAAACAAGACCAAGATGGCTCTGGTTCAACCTTGCGTCTGGGAGGCATCCTGCGAGAGACCGAATTCCAGGAGGCACCCGGCAATTTAAGGCCTCAGGCCGCTGAACCACTGTACAGGCTTTTTCCCTGGGAAATAACACTAACAAACCACGGTTCTGGGTGTCAGTTTTCAGGACCCACTTGGCACTCTTAAACCAGACCAAGATGGCTCTGGTGCCACCTGGCGTCTTGGAGGCATCCTGCGAGAGGTGCAATTCCAGGTGGCACCAGGCAATTTAAGGCTGCAGGACCCTGAACCATTGTACAGGCTTTTTCCCTGGGAAACAAAACTCAGAAGCCACTGTTCTGGGTGTCAGTTTGCAGGACCCACTTGGCACTCTCAAACCAGACCATGTTGGCACTGGTGTCATTTTGCGTCTTGGAGGCATCCTGCGAAAAACGCAATTCCAGGAGGCATTCGGCAATTTAAGGCCGCAGAACTCTGAACAATTGTAAAGGCTTTTTCCCTGGGAAACAAAACTCAGAAGCCACTGTTCTGGGTGTCAGTTTGCAGGACCCACTTGGAACTCTCAAACCAGACCAAGTTGGAACTGGTGCCACCTTGCGTCTGGGAGGCATCCTGCGAGAGGTGCAATTCCAGGAGGCACCCGGCAATTTAAGGCCGGAGGACCATGAACCATTGTACAGGCTTTTTCCCTGGGAAACAAAACTCACAAGCCACTGTACTGGGTTTCAGTTTTCAGGACACACTTGACACTCTTAAACCAGACCAAGTTGGCACTGGTGCCACATTGCGTTTGGGAAACATCCTGCGAGAGGTGCAATTCCAGGAGGCATTCGGCAATTTAAGGCCGCAGAACTCTGAACAACTGTAAAGGCTTTTTCCCTGGGAAACAAAACTCAGAAGCCACTGTTCTGGGTGTCAGTTTTCAGGACCCACTTGGCACTCTCAAACCAGACCAAGTTGGCACTGGTGCCACCTTGCGTCTGGGAGGCATCCTGCGAGAGGCGGATCTCCAGGAGGCACCCGGCAATTTAAGGCCGCAGGACCCTGAACCATTGTACAGGCTTTTTCCCTGGGAAACAAAACTCACAAGCCACTGTTCTGGGTGTCAGTTTTCAGGACCCACTTGGCACTCTTAAACCAGACCAAGTTGGAACTGGTGCCACCTTGCGTCTGGGAGGCATCCTGCGAAAAACGCAATTCCAGGAGGCACCCGGCAATTTAAGGCCGCAGGACCCTGAACCATTCTACAGGCTTTTTCCCTGGAAAACAAAACTCACAAGCCACTGTTCTGGGTGTCAGTTTTCAGGAACCACTTGGCACTCTTAAACCAGACCAAGTTGGCACTGGTGCCACCTTGCGTTTGGGAGGCATCCTGCGAGAGGCCGAATTCCAGGAGGCATTCGGCAATTTAAGGCCGCAGAACTCTGAACAATTGTACAGGCTTTTTCCCTGGGAAACAAAACTCAGAAGCCACTGTTCTGGGTGTCAGTTTGCAGGAGCAACCTGGCACTCTCAAAAAAGACCAAGTGTGCTCTGGTGCCGCCTGGCGTCGTGGAGGCATCTTTCGAGAGGTGCAATTCCAGGAGGCACCCGGCAATTTCAGGCCGCAGGACCCTGAACCATTCAACAGGCTTTTTCCTTGGGAAAAAAAATTCACAAGCCACTGTTCTGGGTGTCAGTTTTCAGGACCCACTTGACACTCTCAAACCAGACCAAGTTGGCACTGGTGCCACCTTGCGTGTGGGAGGCATCCTGCGAGAGGCCGAATTACAGGTGGCACCCGGCAATTTAAGGCCTCAGACCCCTGAACCATTGTACAGACTTTTTCCCTTGGAAACAAAACTCACAAGCCACTGTTCTGGGTGTCAGTTTGCAGGAGCCACTTGACACTCTCAAACCAGACCAAGTTGACACTTGTGCCACCTTGCGTCTGGGAGGCATCCTGCGTAAGGCGCAATTCCAGGAGGCACCCGGCAATTTAAGCCCTCAGAACCCTGAACAATTGTAAAGGCTTTTTCCCTGGGAAACAAAACTCAGAAGCTACTGTTCTGGGTGTCAGTTTTCAGGACCCACTTGGCACTCTTAAACCAGACCAAGTTGGAACTGGTGCCACCTTGCGTCTGGGAGGCATCCTGCGAGAGGCCGAATTCCAGGAGGCACCCGGCAATTTAAGGCCGCAGGACCCTGAACCATTCTACAGGCTTTTTCCCTGGGAAACAAAACTCAGAAGCCACTGTTCTGGGTGTCAGTTTTCAGGACCCACTTGGCACTCTTAAACCAGACCAAGTTTGAACTGGTGCAGCCTTGCGTCTGGGAGGCATCCTGCGAGAGTCCGAATTACAGGAGGCACCCGGCAATTTAAGGCCCCCGGACCATAAACCATTGTACAGGCTTTTTCCCTGGGAAACAAAACTCACAAGCCACTGTTCTGGGTGTCAGTTTTCAGGACCCACTTGGCACTCTCAAACAAGACCAAGTTGGCACTGGTTCAACCTTGCGTCTGGGAGGCATCCTGCGAGAGGCGGAATTCCAGGGGCACCCGGCAATTTAAGGCCGCAGGACCCTGAACCATTGTACAGGCTTTTTCCCTGGGAAACAAAACTAACAAGCCAATGTTCTGGGTGTCAGTTTTCAGGACCCACTTGGCATTCTTAAACCAGACCAAGATGGCTCTGGTGCCACCTGGCATCGGGGAGGCATCCTGCGAGAGGCCGAATTCCAGGAGGCACCCGGCAATTTAAGGCCTCTGGCCGCTGAACCACTGTACAGGCTTTTTCCCTGGGAAATAAAACTAACAAACCACGGTTCTGGGTGTCAGTTTTCAGGACCCACTTGGCACTCTCAAACCAGACTAAGTGGGCACCGGTGCCACTTAGCGTCTGAGAAACATCCTGCGAGAGGTGCAATTCCAGGAGGCACCCGGCAATTTAAGGCCGCAGGACCCTGAACCATTGTACAGGCTTTTTCCCTGGGAAACAAAACTCACAAGTCTCTGTTCTGGGTGTCAGTTTTCAGGACCCACTTGGCACTCTTAAACCAGACCAAGTTGGAACTGGTACCACCTTGCGTCTGGGAGGCATCCTGCGAGAGGCGGATCTCCAGGAGGCACCCGGCAATTGAAGGCCGCAGGCCTCTGAACCATTGTACAGGCTTTTTCCCTGGGAAAAAAAATTCACAAGCCACTGTTCTGGGTGTGAGTTTTCAGGACCTACTTGGCACTCTCAAACTAGACCAAGTTGGCACTGGTGTAATTTTGCGTCTAGGAGGCATCCTGCGAGAGGCGGATCTCCAGGAGGCACCCGGCAATTTAAGGCCAGAGGACCCTGAACCATTCTACAGGCTTTTTCCCTGGGAAACAAAACTCACAAGCCACTGTTCTGGGTGTCAGTTTGCAGGACCCACTTGGAACTCTTAAACCAGACCAAGTTGGAACTGGTGCAGCCTTGCGTCTGGGAGGCATCCTGCGAGAGGTGCAATTCCAGGAGGCACCCGGCAATTTAAGGCCGGAGGACCCTGAACCATTGTACAGGCTTTTTCCCTGGGAAACAAAACTCACAAGCCAATGTACTGGGTTTCAGTTTTCAGGACACACTTGACACTCTTAAACCAGACCAAGTTGGCACTGGTGCCACCTTGCGTCTGGGAGGCATCCTGCGAGAGGCTGAATTCCAGGAGGCATTCGGCAATTTAAGGCCGCAGAACTCTGAACAATTGTAAAGGCTTTTTCCCTGGGAAACAAAACTCAGACGCCACTGTTCTGGGTTTTAGTTTTCAGGACCCACTTGGCACTCTAAAACCAGACCAAGTTGGCACTGGTGCCACCTTGCGTCTGGGAGGCATCCTGCGAGAGGTGCAATTCCAGGAGGCACCCGGCAATTTAAGGCCGCAGGACCCTGAACCATTCTACAGGCTTTTTCCCTGGGAAACAAAACTCACAAGCCACTGTTCTGGGTGTCAGTTTTCAGGACCCACTCGGCACTCTTAAACCAGACCAAGATGGCTCTGTTGCCACGTGGCGTCTGGGAGGCATCCTGCGAGAGGTGCAATTCCAGGAGGCACCCGGCAATTTAAGGCCGGAGGACCCTGAACCATTGTACAGGCTTTTTCCCTGGGAAAAAAAATTCACAAGCCACTGTTCTGGGTGTCAGTTTTCAGGACCCACTTGACACTCTCAAACCAGACCACGTTGGTACTGGTGCCACCTTGCGTCTGGGAGGCATCCTTCGAGAGGCGCAATTCCAGGGGCACCCGGCAATTTAAGGCCGCAAGACTCTGAAGAATTGTACAGGCTTTTTCCCTGGGAAACAAAACTCAGAAGCCAATGTTCTGGGTGTCAGTTTGCAGGACCCACTTGGCACTCTCAAACCATACCAAGTTGGCACTGGTGTCATTTTGCGTCTGGGAGGCATCCTGCGAAAGGTGCAATTCCAGGAGGCACCCGGCAATTTAAGGCCGAAGGACCCTGAACCATTGTACAGGCTTTTTCCCTGGGAAACAAAACTCACAAGCCACTGTTCTGGGTGTCAGTTTTCAGGACCCACTTGGCACTCTTAAACCAGATCAAGTTGGAACTGGTGCCACCTTGTGTCTGGGAGGCATCCTGCGAGAGGCCGAATTCCAGGAGGCATTCGGCAATTTAAGGCCGCAGAACTCTGAACAATTGTAAAGGCTTTTTCCCTGGGAAACAAAACTCAGAAGCCACTGTTCTGGGTGTCAGTTTGCAGGACCCACTTGGAACTCTTAAACCAGACCAAGTTGGAACTGGTGCCACCTTGCGTCTGGGAGGCATCCCTCGAGAGGTGCAATTCCAGGAGGCACCCGGCAATTTAAGGCCGGAGGACCCTGAACCATTGTACAGGCTTTTTCCCTGGGAAACAAAACTCACAAGCCACTGTTCTGGGTGTCAGTTTGCAGGACCCACTTGGCACTCTCAAACCAGACCAAGTTGGAACTGGTGCCACCTTGCGTTTGGGAGGCATCCTGCGAGAGGCCGAATTCCAGGAGGCACCCGGCAATTTAAGGCCCCCGGACCATAAACCATTGTAAAGGCTTTTTCCCTGGGAAACAAAACTCAGAAGCCACTGTTCTGGGTGTCAGTTTGCAGGAGCAACCTGGCACTCTCAAAAAAGACCAAATGTGCCCTGGTGCCACCTGGCGTCTGGGAGGCATCCTGCGAGAGGTGCAATTCCAGGCGGCACCCGGCAATTTCAGGCCGCAGGACCCTGAACCATTCAACAGGCTTTTTCCTTGGGAAACAAAACTCACAAGCCACTGTTCTGGGTGTCAGTTTTCAGGACCCCCTTGACACTCTCAAACCAGACCAAGTTGGCACTGGTGCCACCTTGCGTCTGGGAGACATCCTGCGAGAGGCCGAATTACAGGAGGCACCCGGCAATTTAAGGCCGCAGGACCCTGAACCATTGTACAGGCTTTTTCCCTGGGAAACAAAACTAACAAGCCAATGTTCTGGGTGTCAGTTTTCAGGACCCACTTGGCATTCTTAAACCAGACCAAGATGGCTCTGGTGCCACCTGGCATCTGGGAGGCATCCTGCGAGAGGCCGAATTACAGGAGGCACCCGGCAATTTAAGGCTGCAGGACCCTGAACCACTGTACAGGCTTTTTCCCTGGGAAATAAAACTAACAAACCACGGTTCTGGGTGTCAGTTTTCAGGACCCACTTGGCACTCTCAAACCAGACTAAGTTGGCACCGGTGCCACCTTGCGTCTGAGAAACATCCTGCGAGAGGTGCAATTCCAGGAGGCACCCGGCAATTTAAGGCCGCAGGACCCTGAACCATTCTACAGGCTTTTTCCCTGGGAAACAAAACTCACAAGTCTCTGTTCTGGGTGTCAGTTTTCAAGACCCACTTGGCACTCTTAAACCAGACCAAGTTGGAACTGGTACCACCTTGCGTCTGGGAGGCATCCTGCGAGAGGCGGATCTCTAGGAGGCACCCGGCAATTGAAGGCCGCAGGCCTCTGAACCATTGTACAGGCTTTTTCCCTGGGAAACAAAATTCACAAGCCACTGTTCTGGGTGTGAGTTTTCAGGACCTACTTGGCACTCTCAAACTAGACCAAGTTGGCACTGGTGTAATTTTGCGTCTAGGAGGCATCCTGCGAGAGGCGGATCTCCAGGAGGCACCCGGCAATTTAAGGCCGCAGGACCCTGAACCATTCTACAGGCTTTTTCCCTGGGAAACAAAACTCAGAAGCCACTGTTCTGGGTGTCAGTTTGCAGGACCCACTTGGAACTCTTAAACCAGACCAAGTTGGAACTGGTGCCACCTTGCGTCTGGGAGGCATCCTGCGAGAGGTGCAATTCCAGGAGGCACCCGGCAATTTAAGGCCGGAGGACCCTGAACCATTGTACAGGCTTTTTCCCTGGGAAACAAAACTCACAAGCCACTGTACTGGGTTTCAGTTTTCAGGACACACTTGACACTCTTAAACCAGACCAAGTTGGCACTGGTGCCACCTTGCGTCTGGGAGGCATCCTGCGAGAGGCCGAATTCCAGGAGGCATTCGGCAATTTAAGGCCGCAGAACTCTGAACAATTGTAAAGGCTTTTTCCCTGGGAAACAAAACTCAGAAGCCACTGTTCTGGGTGTCAGTTTTCAGGACCCACTTGGCACTCTCAAACCAGACCAAGTTGGCACTGGTGCCACCTTGCGTCTGGGAGGCATCCTGCGAGAGGTGCAATTCCAGGAGGCACCCGGCAATTTAAGGCCGCAGGACCCTGAACCATTGTACAGGCTTTTTCCCTGGGAAACAAAACTCACAAGCCACTGTTCTGGGTGTCAGTTTTCAGGACCCACTTGGCACTCTTAAACCAGACCAAGTTGGAACTGGTGCCACCTTGCGTCTGGGAGGCATCCTGCGAGAGGCCGAATTCCAGGAGGCACCCGGCAATTTAAGGCCGCAGGACCCTGAACCATTCTACAGGCTTTTTCCCTGGAAAACAAAACTCACAAGCCACTGTTCTGGGTGTCAGTTTTCAGGACCCACTTGGCACTCTTAAACGAGACCAAGTTGGTACTGGTGCCACCTTGCGTCTGGGAGGCATCCTGCGAGAGGCGCAATTCCAGGAGGCACCCGGCAATTTAAGGACGCAGGACTCTAAAGAATTGTACAGGCTTTTTCCCTGGGAAACAAAACTCAGAAGCCACTGTTCTGGGTGTCAGTTTGCAGGACCCACTTGGCACTCTGAAACCAGACCAAGTTGGCACTGGTGTCATTTTGCGTCTGGGAGGCATCCTGCGAAAGGCGCAATTCCAGGAGGCACCCGGCAATTTAAGGCCGCAGGACCCTGAACCATTCTACAGGCTTTTTCCCTGGGAAACAAAACACAGAAGCCACTGTTCTGGGTGTCAGTTTGCAGGACCCACTTGGCACTCTTAAACCAGACCAAGTTGGCAGTGGTGCCGCATTGCGTCTGGGAGGCATCCTGCGAAAAACGCAATTCCAGGAGGCACCCGGCAATTTAAGGCCGCAGGACCCTGAAACATTGTACAGGCTTTTTCCCTGGGAAACAAAACTCAGAAGCCACTGTTCTGGGTGTCAGTTTGCAGGACCCACTTGGCACACTTAAACCAGATCAAGTTGGAACTGGTGCCACCTTGCGTCTGGGAGGCATCCTGCGAGAGGCGGAATTCCAGGAGGCATTCGGCAATTTAGGGCCGCAGAATTCTGAAAAATTTTAAAGGCTTTTTCCCTGGGAAACAAAAGTCAGAAGCCACTGTTCTGGGTGTCAGTTTGCAGGACCCACTTGGAACTCTTAAACCAGACCAAGTTGGAACTGGTGCAACCTTGCGTCTGGGAGGCATCCTGCGAGAGGTGCAATTCCAGGAGGCACCCGGCAATTTAAGGCTGCAGGACCCTGAACCATTGTACAGGCTTTTTCCCTGGGAAACAAAACTCACAAGCCACTGTACTGGGTTTCAGTTTTCAGGACACACTTTACACTCTTAAACCAGACCAAGTTGGCACTGGTGCCACCTTGCGTCTGGGAGGCATCCTGCGAGAGGCCGAATTCCAGGAGGCATTCGGCAATTTAAAGCCGCAGAACTCTGAACAATTGTAAAGGCTTTTTCCCTGGGAAACAAAACTCAGAAGCCACTGTTCTGGGTGTCAGTTTTCAGGACCCACTTGGCACTCTCAAACCAGACCAAGTTGGCACTGGTGCCACCTTGCATCTGGGAGGCATCCTGCGAGAGGTGCAATTCCAGGAGGCACCCGGCAATTTCAGGCCGCAGGACCCTGAACCATTCTACAGGCTTTTTCTCTGGGAAACAAAACTCACAAGCCACTGTTCTGGGTGTCAGTTTTCAGGACCCACTTGGCACTCTCAAACCAGACCAAGTTGGAACTGGTGCCACCTTGCGTCTGGGAGGCATCCTGCGAGAGGTGCAATTCCAGGAGGCACCCGGCAATTTAAGGCCGCAGGACCCTGAACCATTCTACAGGCTTTTTCCCTGGGAAACAAAACTCACAAGCCACTGTTCTGGGTGTCAGTTTTCAGGACACACTTGGCACTCTTAAACGAGACCAAGTTTGAACTGGTGCAGCCTTGCGTCTGGGAGGCATCCTGCGAGAGGCCGAATTACAGGAGGCACCCGGCAATTTAAGGCCCCCGGACCATAAACCATTGTACAGGCTTTTTCCCTGGGAAACAAAACTCAGAAGCCACTGTTCTGGGTGTCAGTTTTCAGGACCCACTTGGCACTCTCAAACAAGACCAAGTTGGCTCTGGTTCAACCTTGCGTCTGGGAGGCATCCTGCGAGAGGCGGAATTCCAGGGGCACCCGGCAATTTAAGGCCGCAGAACCCAGAACCATTGTACAGGCTTTTTCCCTGGGAAACAAAACTAACAAGCCAATGTTCTGGGTGTCAGTTTTCAGGACCCACTTGGACTTCTCAAACCAGACTAAGTGGGCACCGGTGCCACATAGCATCTGAGAAACATCCTGCGAGACGTGCAATTCCAGGAGGCACCCGGCAATTTAAGGCCGCAGGACCCTGAACCATTCTACAGGCTTTTTCCCTGGGAAACAAAACACAGAAGCCACTGTTCTGGGTGTCAGTTTGCAGGACCCACTTGGCACTCTTAAACCAGACCAAGTTGGCAGTGGTGCCGCCTTGCGTCTGGGAGGCATCCTGCGAGAGGCCGAATTACAGGAGGCACCCGGCAATTTAAGGCCTCAGGCCCCTGAACCGTTGTAAAGGCTTTTTCCCTGGGAAACAAAACTCAGACGCCACTGTTCTGGGTGTCAGTTTTCAGGACCCACTTGGCACTCTTAAACCAGACCAAGATGGCTCTGGTGCCACCTGGCGTCTGGGAGGCATCCTGCGAGAGGTGCAATTCCAGGAGGCACCCGGCAATTTAAGGCCTCAGGCCCCTGAACCATTGTACAGGCTTTTTCCCTGGGAAACAAAACTCAGAAGCCACTGTTCTGGGTGTCAGTTTTCAGGACCCACTTGACACTCTCAAACCAGACCAAGTTGGTACTGGTGCCACCTTGCGTCTGGGAGGCATCCTTCGAGAGGCGCAATTCCAGGAGGCACCCGGCAATTTAAGGCCGCAGGACTCTGAAGAATTGTACAGGCTTTTTCCCTGGGAAACAAAACTCACAAGTCTCTGTTCTGGGTGTCAGTTTGCAGGACCCACTTGGCACTCTCAAACCAGACCAAGTTGGCACTGGTGTCATTTTGCGTCTGGGAGGCATCCTGCGAAAAACGCAATTCCAGGAGGCACCCGGCAATTTAAGGCCGCAGGACCCTGAAACATTGTACAGGCTTTTTCCCTGGGAAACAAAACTCAGAAGCCACTGTTCTGGGTGTCAGTTTGCAGGACCCACTTGGCACTCTTAAACCAGATCAAGTTGGAACTGGTGCCACCTTGCGTCTGGGAGGCATCCTGCGAGAGGCGGAATTCCAGGAGGCATTCGGCAATTTAGAGCCGCAGAATTCTGAAAAATTTTAAGGGCTTTTTCCCTGGGAAACAAAACTCAGAAGCCACTGTTCTGGGTGTCAGTTTGCAGGACCCACTTGGAACTCTTAAACCAGACCAAGTTGGAACTGGTGCCACCTTGCGTCTGGGAGGCATCCTGCGAGAGGTGCAATTCCAGGAGGCACCCGGCAATTTAAGGCCGGAGCACCCTGAACCATTGTACAGGCTTTTTCCCTGGGAAACAAAACTCACAAGCCACTGTACTGGGTTTTAGTTTTCAGGACACACTTGACACTCTCAAACCAGACCAAGTTGGCACTGGTGCCACCTTGCGTCTGGGAGGCATCCTGCGAGAGGTGCAATTCCAGGAGGCACCCGGCAATTTCAGGCCGCAGGACCCTGAACCATTCTACAGGCTTTTTCCCTGGAAAACAAAACTCACAAGCCACTGTTCTGGGTGTCAGTTTTCAGGACCCACTTGGCACTCTTAAACGAGACCAAGTTTGAACTGGTGCAGCCTTGCGTCTGGGAGGCATCCTGCGAAAGGCGCAATTCCAGGAGGCACCCGGATATTTAAGGCCGAAGGACCCTGAACCATTGTACAGGCTTTTTCCCTGGGAAACAAAACTCAGAAGCCACTGTTCTGGGTGTCAGTTTTCAGGACCCACTTGGCACTCTCAAACCACACCAAGTTGGCTCTGGTTCAACCTTGCGTCTGGGAGGCATCCTGCGAGAGGCGGAATTCCAGGGGCACCCGGCAATTTAAGGTCGCAGGACCCTGAACCATTGTACAGGCTTTTTCCCTGGGAAACAAAACTAACAAGCCACTGTTCTGGGTGTCAGTTTCCAGGACCCACTTGGCACTCTTAAACCAGACCAAGTTGGCACTGGTGCCGCCTTGCGTCTGGGAGGCATCCTGCGAGAGGCCGAATTACAGGAGGCACCCGGCAATTTAAGGCCGCAGGACCCTGAACCATTCTACAGGCTTTTTCCCTGGGAAACAAAACTCAGACGCCACTGTTCTGGGTGTCAGTTTTAAGGACCCACTTGGCACTCTTAAACCAGACCAAGATGGCTCTGCTGCCACCTGGCGTCTGGGAGGCATCCTGCGAGAGGCCGAATTACAGGAGGCACCCGGCAATTTAAGGCTGCAAGACCCTGAACCATTGTACAGGCTTTTTCCCTGGGAAACAAAATTCACAAGCCACTGTTCTGGGTGTCAGTTTTCAGGACCCACTTGACACTCTCAAACCAGACCAAGTTGGTACTGGTGCCACCTTGCGTCTGGGAGGCATCCTGCGAGAGGCGCAATTCCAGGGGCACCCGGCAATTTAAGGCCGCAGGACTCTGAACAATTGTAAAGGCTTTTTCCCTGGGAAACAAAACTCAGAAGCCACTGTTCTGGGTGTCAGTTTGCAGGACCCACTTGGAACTCTTAAACCAGACCATGTTGGAACTGGTGCCACCTTGCGTCTGGGAGGCATCCTGCGAGAGGTGCAATTCCAGGAGGCACCCGGCAATTTAAGGCCGCAGGACCCTGAACCATTGTACAGGCTTTTTCCCTGGGAAACAAAACTCAGAAGCCACTGTTCTGGGTGTCAGTTTTCAGGACCCACTTGGCACTCTCAAACGAGACCAAGTTTGAACTGGTGCCACCTTGCGTTTGGGAGGCATCCTGCGAGAGGCCGAATTACAGGAGGCACCCGGCAATTTAAGGCCCCTGGACCATAAACCATTGTACAGGCTTTTTCCCTGGGAAACAAAAGTCAGAAGCCACTGTTCTGGGTGTCAGTTTGCAGGAGCAACCTGGCACTCTCAAAAAAGACCAAATGTGCCCTGGTGCCACCTGGCGTCTGGGAGGCATCCTGCGAGAGGTGCAATTCCAGGCGGCACCCGGCAATTTCAGGCCGCAGGACCCTGAACCATTCAACAGGCTTTTTCCTTGGGAAACAAAACTCACAAGCCACTGTTCTGGGTGTCAGTTTTCAGGACCCCCTTGACACTCTCAAACCAGACCAAGTTGGCACTGGTGCCACCTTGCGTCTGGGAGGCATCCTGCGAGAGGCCGAATTACAGGAGGCACCCGGCAATTTAAGGCCGCAGGACCCTGAACCATTGTACAGGCTTTTTCCCTGGGAAACAAAACTAACAAGCCAATGTTCTGGGTGTCAGTTTTCAGGACCCACTTGGCATTCTTAAACCAGACCAAGATGGCTCTGGTGCCACCTGGCATCTGGGAGGCATCCTGCGAGAGGCCGAATTACAGGAGGCACCCGGCAATTTAAGGCTGCAGGACCCTGAACCACTGTACAGGCTTTTTCCCTGGGAAATAAAACTAACAAACCACGGTTCTGGGTGTCAGTTTTCAGGACCCACTTGGCACTCTCAAACCAGACTAGGTTGGCACCGGTGCCACCTTGCGTCTGAGAAACATCCTGCGAGAGGTGCAATTCCAGGAGGCACCCGGCAATTTAAGGCCGCAGGACCCTGAACCATTCTACAGGCTTTTTCCCTGGGAAACAAAACTCACAAGTCTCTGTTCTGGGTGTCAGTTTTCAAGACCCACTTGGCACTCTTAAACCAGACCAAGTTGGAACTGGTACCACCTTGCGTCTGGGAGGCATCCTGCGAGAGGCGGATCTCTAGGAGGCACCCGGCAATTGAAGGCCGCAGGCCTCTGAACCATTGTACAGGCTTTTTCCCTGGGAAACAAAATTCACAAGCCACTGTTCTGGGTGTGAGTTTTCAGGACCTACTTGGCACTCTCAAACTAGACCAAGTTGGCACTGGTGTAATTTTGCGTCTAGGAGGCATCCTGCGAGAGGCGGATCTCCAGGAGGCACCCGGCAATTTAAGGCCGCAGGACCCTGAACCATTCTACAGGCTTTTTCCCTGGGAAACAAAACTCAGAAGCCACTGTTCTGGGTGTCAGTTTGCAGGACCCACTTGGAACTCTTAAACCAGACCAAGTTGGAACTGGTGCCACCTTGCGTCTGGGAGGCATCCTGCGAGAGGTGCAATTCCAGGAGGCACCCGGCAATTTAAGGCCGGAGGACCCTGAACCATTGTACAGGCTTTTTCCCTGGGAAACAAAACTCACAAGCCACTGTACTGGGTTTCAGTTTTCAGGACACACTTGACACTCTTAAACCAGACCAAGTTGGCACTGGTGCCACCTTGCGTCTGGGAGGCATCCTGCGAGAGGCCGAATTCCAGGAGGCATTCGGCAATTTAAGGCCGCAGAACTCTGAACAATTGTAAAGGCTTTTTCCCTGGGAAACAAAACTCAGAAGCCACTGTTCTGGGTGTCAGTTTTCAGGACCCACTTGGCACTCTCAAACCAGACCAAGTTGGCACTGGTGCCACCTTGCGTCTGGGAGGCATCCTGCGAGAGGTGCAATTCCAGGAGGCACCCGGCAATTTAAGGCCGCAGGACCCTGAACCATTGTACAGGCTTTTTCCCTGGGAAACAAAACTCACAAGCCACTGTTCTGGGTGTCAGTTTTCAGGACCCACTTGGCACTCTTAAACCAGACCAAGTTGGAACTGGTGCCACCTTGCGTCTGGGAGGCATCCTGCGAGAGGCCGAATTCCAGGAGGCACCCGGCAATTTAAGGCCGCAGGACCCTGAACCATTCTACAGGCTTTTTCCCTGGAAAACAAAACTCACAAGCCACTGTTCTGGGTGTCAGTTTTCAGGACCCACTTGGCACTCTTAAACGAGACCAAGTTGGTACTGGTGCCACCTTGCGTCTGGGAGGCATCCTGCGAGAGGCGCAATTCCAGGAGGCACCCGGCAATTTAAGGACGCAGGACTCTGAAGAATTGTACAGGCTTTTTCCCTGGGAAACAAAACTCAGAAGCCACTGTTCTGGGTGTCAGTTTGCAGGACCCACTTGGCACTCTGAAACCAGACCAAGTTGGCACTGGTGTCATTTTGCGTCTGGGAGGCATCCTGCGAAAGGCGCAATTCCAGGAGGCACCCGGCAATTTAAGGCCGCAGGACCCTGAACCATTCTACAGGCTTTTTCCCTGGGAAACAAAACACAGAAGCCACTGTTCTGGGTGTCAGTTTGCAGGACCCACTTGGCACTCTTAAACCAGACCAAGTTGGCAGTGGTGCCGCATTGCGTCTGGGAGGCATCCTGCGAAAAACGCAATTCCAGGAGGCACCCGGCAATTTAAGGCCGCAGGACCCTGAAACATTGTACAGGCTTTTTCCCTGGGAAACAAAACTCAGAAGCCACTGTTCTGGGTGTCAGTTTGCAGGACCCACTTGGCACACTTAAACCAGATCAAGTTGGAACTGGTGCCACCTTGCGTCTGGGAGGCATCCTGCGAGAGGCGGAATTCCAGGAGGCATTCGGCAATTTAGGGCCGCAGAATTCTGAAAAATTTTAAAGGCTTTTTCCCTGGGAAACAAAACTCAGAAGCCACTGTTCTGGGTGTCAGTTTGCAGGACCCACTTGGAACTCTTAAACCAGACCAAGTTGGAACTGGTGCCACCTTGCGTCTGGGAGGCATCCTGCGAGAGGTGCAATTCCAGGAGGCACCCGGCAATTTAAGGCTGCAGGACCCTGAACCATTGTACAGGCTTTTTCCCTGGGAAACAAAACTCACAAGCCACTGTACTGGGTTTCAGTTTTCAGGACACACTTTACACTCTTAAACCAGACCAAGTTGGCACTGGTGCCACCTTGCGTCTGGGAGGCATCCTGCGAGAGGCCGAATTCCAGGAGGCATTCGGCAATTTAAAGCCGCAGAACTCTGAACAATTGTAAAGGCTTTTTCCCTGGGAAACAAAACTCAGAAGCCACTGTTCTGGGTGTCAGTTTTCAGGACCCACTTGGCACTCTCAAACCAGACCAAGTTGGCACTGGTGCCACCTTGCGTCTGGGAGGCATCCTGCGAGAGGTGCAATTCCAGGAGGCACCCGGCAATTTCAGGCCGCAGGACCCTGAACCATTCTACAGGCTTTTTCTCTGGGAAACAAAACTCACAAGCCACTGTTCTGGGTGTCAGTTTTCAGGACCCACTTGGCACTCTTAAACCAGACCAAGTTGGAACTGGTGCCACCTTGCGTCTGGGAGGCATCCTGCGAGAGGTGCAATTCCAGGAGGCACCCGGCAATTTAAGGCCGCAGGACCCTGAACCATTCTACAGGCTTTTTCCCTGGGAAACAAAACTCACAAGCCACTGTTCTGGGTGTCAGTTTTCAGGACACACTTGGCACTCTTAAACGAGACCAAGTTTGAACTGGTGCAGCCTTGCGTCTGGGAGGCATCCTGCGAGAGGCCGAATTACAGGAGGCACCCGGCAATTTAAGGCCCCCGGACCATAAACCATTGTACAGGCTTTTTCCCTGGGAAACAAAACTCAGAAGCCACTGTTCTGGGTGTCAGTTTTCAGGACCCACTTGGCACTCTCAAACAAGACCAAGTTGGCTCTGGTTCAACCTTGCGTCTGGGAGGCATCCTGCGAGAGGCGGAATTCCAGGGGCACCCGGCAATTTAAGGCCGCAGAACCCAGAACCATTGTACAGGCTTTTTCCCTGGGAAACAAAACTAACAAGCCAATGTTCTGGGTGTCAGTTTTCAGGACCCACTTGGACTTCTCAAACCAGACTAAGTGGGCACCGGTGCCACATAGCATCTGAGAAACATCCTGCGAGACGTGCAATTCCAGGAGGCACCCGGCAATTTAAGGCCGCAGGACCCTGAACCATTCTACAGGCTTTTTCCCTGGGAAACAAAACACAGAAGCCACTGTTCTGGGTGTCAGTTTGCAGGACCCACTTGGCACTCTTAAACCAGACCAAGTTGGCAGTGGTGCCGCCTTGCGTCTGGGAGGCATCCTGCGAGAGGCCGAATTACAGGAGGCACCCGGCAATTTAAGGCCTCAGGCCCCTGAACCGTTGTAAAGGCTTTTTCCCTGGGAAACAAAACTCAGACGCCACTGTTCTGGGTGTCAGTTTTCAGGACCCACTTGGCACTCTTAAACCAGACCAAGATGGCTCTGGTGCCACCTGGCGTCTGGGAGGCATCCTGCGAGAGGTGCAATTCCAGGAGGCACCCGGCAATTTAAGGCCTCAGGCCCCTGAACCATTGTACAGGCTTTTTCCCTGGGAAACAAAACTCAGAAGCCACTGTTCTGGGTGTCAGTTTTCAGGACCCACTTGACACTCTCAAACCAGACCAAGTTGGTACTGGTGCCACCTTGCGTCTGGGAGGCATCCTGCGAGAGGCGCAATTCCAGGAGGCACCCGGCAATTTAAGGCCGCAGGACTCTGAAGAATTGTACAGGCTTTTTCCCTGGGAAACAAAACTCACAAGTCTCTGTTCTGGGTGTCAGTTTGCAGGACCCACTTGGCACTCTCAAACCAGACCAAGTTGGCACTGGTGTCATTTTGCGTCTGGGAGGCATCCTGCGAAAAACGCAATTCCAGGAGGCACCCGGCAATTTAAGGCCGCAGGACCCTGAAACATTGTACAGGCTTTTTCCCTGGGAAACAAAACTCAGAAGCCACTGTTCTGGGTGTCAGTTTGCAGGACCCACTTGGCACTCTTAAACCAGATCAAGTTGGAACTGGT
This sequence comes from Fringilla coelebs, assembly GCF_963513975.1. Taxonomy (NCBI): domain Eukaryota; kingdom Metazoa; phylum Chordata; class Aves; order Passeriformes; family Fringillidae; genus Fringilla; species Fringilla coelebs. Next base: position 103,842 of record NW_028167556.1, read on the forward strand.
GCCACCTTGCGTCTGGGAGGCATCCTGCGAGAGGCGGAATTCCAGGAGGCATTCGGCAATTTAGAGCCGCAGAATTCTGAAAAATTTTAAGGGCTTTTTCCCTGGGAAACAAAACTCAGAAGCCACTGTTCTGGGTGTCAGTTTGCAGGACCCACTTGGAACTCTTAAACCAGACCAAGTTGGAACTGGTGCCACCTTGCGTCTGGGAGGCATCCTGCGAGAGGTGCAATTCCAGGAGGCACCCGGCAATTTAAGGCCGGAGCACCCTGAACCATTGTACAGGATTTTCCCTGGGAAACAAAACTCACAAGCCACTGTACTGGGTTTTAGTTTTCAGGACACACTTGACACTCTCAAACCAGACCAAGTTGGCACTGGTGCCACCTTGCGTCTGGGAGGCATCCTGCGAGAGGTGCAATTCCAGGAGGCACCCGGCAATTTCAGGCCGCAGGACCCTGAACCATTCTACAGGCTTTTTCCCTGGAAAACAAAACTCACAAGCCACTGTTCTGGGTGTCAGTTTTCAGGACCCACTTGGCACTCTTAAACGAGACCAAGTTTGAACTGGTGCAGCCTTGCGTCTGGGAGGCATCCTGCGAAAGGCGCAATTCCAGGAGGCACCCGGATATTTAAGGCCGAAGGACCCTGAACCATTGTACAGGCTTTTTCCCTGGGAAACAAAACTCAGAAGCCACTGTTCTGGGTGTCAGTTTTCAGGACCCACTTGGCACTCTCAAACAAGACCAAGTTGGCTCTGGTTCAACCTTGCGTCTGGGAGGCATCCTGCGAGAGGCGGAATTCCAGGGGCACCCGGCAATTTAAGGTCGCAGGACCCTGAACCATTGTACAGGCTTTTTCCCTGGGAAACAAAACTAACAAGCCACTGTTCTGGGTGTCAGTTTCCAGGACCCACTTGGCACTCTTAAACCAGACCAAGTTGGCACTGGTGCCGCCTTGCGTCTGGGAGGCATCCTGCGAGAGGCCGAATTACAGGAGGCACCCGGCAATTTAAGGCCGCAGGACCCTGAACCATTCTACAGGCTTTTTCCCTGGGAAACAAAACTCAGACGCCACTGTTCTGGGTGTCAGTTTTAAGGACCCACTTGGCTCTCTTAAACCAGACCAAGATGGCTCTGCTGCCACCTGGCGTCTGGGAGGC